>NW_021604753.1:1611030-1625026 GCF_004785775.1 Grammomys surdaster | reverse complement strand
ATCCGATGCGCAGATGGAGCTTTGGCAGAACACTGGAAGCTGACCGCTCAGGAGCACTTCTCTAAGGTTTGATGTGGTTGCTATAGGATTAGAAGAAATCATCTGCTGGACAAGCCAGCAAAACAAACATCCTGTTGCTGTTGGGTGTGACAAGGGGTCTGGATAACAGTTCAAATGCTTTTAGCATTTTATAAATCCTTTCCTCAACTCCATGTCCAGTATAGAGGTTCACAGAATGTTACATTCACCTGTATATACACGAGAAGCACATACACAAATCAATGATTTGAGTATGAAATGTCCCGTACACGCTCATGTGATTAAACACTATGTCTCCAGTTGGTAGAGCTGCTTCAGGAGGTTCTGAAATCTTCAGGAGGTGGAACCTTACTGAAAAGTGAGTCATGGAGGACGTTGGGGGATTTCAGGTCTTATGGCCCTACCCACTTCCTATTCACTCTCTACTTCCTGTGTGCTCATGTAATAATTATGGCCAGATGCCTTCCCTGCAGCAATAGACTGTGTGACCTCAACATGCAAGCTCAAAATAAGTCTCTCCTGATAAAAGATGCTTCTTGGATGTAGGAGGAGCTAAGGTGGGAGAAATAAGGAATGAAAGGGGAAAAGGAAGAGGAGGAGCTAGGGAGAGCAGAGATGTAGGAGCGATGGAGGGCCATGCAGGAATGGAGAACAGTCGCAAGGGGGGTGGGTAACAACTTTTATTTTGGTTAGCTAATTGGGAAACAACTCTCTTCGTATGGGCATATTGTTATTGAGCATTACCAAACATAAAGCCTTTGATTAATCTTTAAGCATTAGAGTTTCATTTTTCTACCAGGCCCAAGTAGATGGTGGGATGGTTTGGGCAATGCCCAGCCTTGCAGACACAGCATGGAAGATTGGCAGAGCCATCTCCCACTCTGGCGCCTTGTGTGTGGCAGGGCTGGTGTTTCTGGCTGTTTCTAGCTGCAGCACACACATGGCCTCTGGCCACGGAACATGGCGGCTGAGTTAGGCAGAGCTGCTGCAGCTTAGATAGTTGTCTTGACCAGAGGCCGGTTTAAAATATCTCTTTCAACAAAATGGTGCATGTCTTCGGGCACAAATTCACTAAAAAATTAAGTCTATTCACCTGAGAGTTAAAGTTGTATTTAAAAAAAAAAAAGAAAGAAAGTGACTGAGTGAGTGATTGGCGCTGATAGGAGTCACGTGGGGAACTGTGAACAAAGAAACTGCTGGCAGGCTGGTCCTCTGCTGAGAGAAAATAAAGGCTGCTCTGAGCAAGAGAGCCAAATAAATAAGCCTCTGTTGTGGAGCAGTTACTGATTTAAGTATAAAGTTAAAATATAGAGATTATTTGCTTTTAGGACAGATTTATAAACAGATTTGTCCAAATCACGTGGGGATTATCGCCCTCAGTTTGGAACTTAGATAGGGAAAATTGTCACTAACTCTAGAGTAAAGAGTACAGTGTACAAGTGGAAGCTGCCCTGGAGTACGGAGCCAAACAGATAGATGGTATAAATAAGAAAACTGTTCTAGGCAGATGGTCAAACTGAAATATAGTGTAAGTCAGGTGTATTCAGATGATATAAAGTTATATTGCCTCAGAAGAGACTCAAGTTCTGTCTAACGTGGGCCCACAGGACTTCTGTGTTCTTTTCCTGCTTGGCAAAATAGGGAATGCCTAAAGAATAGGCACATACAGTATTTTAGTTATTAAGTTATTTAGTTTAGTTATTAAGTATTTAGTTATTTATTTTCAAGATGGATTTTTTTTGAGTTTTGTGGTTATATTTTTCCTCTGAGAAAGAGGTCAACATAAAGGTTTTTCTGGTTACTGGCTCAAGGAAATGCTGTTTTAGGAAAATGGTTTTGTCTGTGTGTTTTCAGAAGAGATGATTAAGATATTTCTACCTCCCAGAATTATATGGATTAGACATGACAGAGGCAGGCCACCAGAATACTACATTCCAGAATTCAAACAAAAAATTATCTTGATACTAAAATTTGTTTAGAGAATTGTATATTGCAGAATACACAGCCTTGGTGTATCTACTCATCAAGCAAGCTGAGCAGACCTGCACGAGCCTCTGATGTCCTGGAATTTCAGTTGGATGCAGTGAAGACACAGACATCAGAGGCTTATCAATTTATCCTTCCCCCTCCCACCCCTCTTCTAATATCTTAACACCCATAATCAGCTTAAAGAAGTTAATAAAGAGTCGGCGCCTCTATTCCCTGGGCTTGGGGACTGAGATGGTTAATATTGGGCTGTCTTTCTAGGGAAAAGTAGTGGTTTGGTTGGAACAGGGGGGAATAGCTAGGATTTATTGCATAGCTATAACCTATTGGTAGAAATCTGTATAATTGTTATTAAGCTGAAGTTATAATTTCTTAAACAGTAAAAAATTTACTTTGATTTCAAATTTAAGGTTTTCATTGGTACAAGTTTCTTACTGATATAAAAGTGAGATTAATATTGTTACTCTCATAGTCATTGTACCTATATAACACATTTAGGAATACAAGGCTTAGGCTCATATTTAACTTTTTAAAACTGATTTGAGATGGTTAGCCTATGAGTTAAGGGCCCATAGCAAATTCATGGCTCTGAGTTTATTGTTAGGGTGTTTTCTATATTGTAATTAAAAATAGCTGAAAGGAGTTAACAGACAACAATCAGATTGCCTTACATAGATGGTTTTCAAAACGTCAGAAGTCCACAGAACTGACATCACAAACATTTCTGTATTAATGTTCATTTTGATTGGAGACCTGTCTGCTCCTGACAGCTTCCTGTCTTGGATTCTAAGAAGAATTTGAGCATCTTGGAGTTACTCCAGTTGTGGTGAGACATCCACTAGGCAAGAATTGCCTCTTTTCATCTGCAGACAAATTACTGTCCTGAAAAGGACACACTTGTGGAATAGTCGACTGATTATATCTGCCAAGACAGAGTGATCAACCCTTAAAAATTCTTCATTACTAGGTCTGTCAGATGATCCTGGGCCAGAAGGCTAAAGACCAGATACTCCAATGTTCTGAAGTAAGAGACTGTCCAGGTGATCAGCAGTCTCTATAAATTGGCTACGTTTTAGAAGCCACACTTTGTGCTTCCCATATCTTCAGTTAATTCAGTCATTCTTGGTTTCTGATCGAGTTGAAGACTTATAGTCTCGCAGCCAACCCAGGCTCTTTACTTTGAGAGGATGGTTTTCAGATGGCATTCATTCTAAAGCCAAGAAAAAAGCCAGGTTCAGAACTAAGTCTTTTAGTTAGGAGAAATGACAAAGGTTCTGTTTAGTCAACAAAATGATGGACTGGGTATTAGGTCTATCTTGTACCTTACTGATACAAATTGATATAGTTATGCTCTAATTGTATTTTGAGAGAAAGGTTTTTTTTTTATTTTAACAGGAAGGGTGATATGTAGAAGGGGCTAAGGTGGGAGGAATAAGGAGAGGAAGAGGAAAAGGAAGAGGAGGAGCTAGGGAGAGCAGAGATGTAGGAGCGATGGAGGGCTATGGAGAGCATTTGGAGATACAACTCTCTTTGTATGGGCATATTGTTATTGAGCATTACCAAACATATAAAGCCTTTGATTAATCTTTAAGCATTAGAGTCTCATTTTTCTACCAGGCTCAAATGGATGGTGGGATGGTCTGGGCAATGCCCAGCCTTGAAGAGACAGCATGGAAGACTGGCAGAGCCATCTCCCATGCTGGTGTCTTGTAGGTGGCAGGGCTGGTGTTTCTGGCGGGGCCATTTCTAGCTGCAGTGTGCACATGGCCTCTGGCCATGGAACATGGCTGCTGAGCTAGGCAGAGCTGCTGCAGCTTAGATAGTCAGCTTGACCAGTGGCCGAGTTTAATTATTTACCTCAACACACTTGGATGCTTCTTGGCAGATATTTAGGCCACAATAATGAGAAAAGCAAGCCATGTACACACACACACACACACACACACACACACTACCAATTTAACAGCACCAAGGCAATTTTAGCCTAGGATGTCTAATTTCAATGCTTCTGCTTATACCATCTTACTGTTGCATAGCAACTGCCAACATTTTGCCAGTTCGTTCATTCCCTAAGTATAGTAAGTGCCTACACTCTACCAGTTGCTTTGTGAGGAGCTGTCAAGAAAGGCATGCAGCAGATATGTAAGTGACTCAAGTATAGCTTCATTCTGGTGCCCATTTTACTGTTGAGTAAACTGAGGTTCAGCGACTCAAGCCACCTGTGCCGGTTTGAATAGGATGGCCTCCACACATTCAAGGGCTTGAGTGCTTAGCCACATAGACAGTGGCACTACTTTAGCAGATGTGGCCTTTTTGAAGGTATTATGTCACTGTGGTGGTGGGCTTTGAGGTCTCATATGCTCAAGCTACCTGCTACAGCAAGATGCTCAACTCACTGGTACTTCACGCCTGTCAAGTGGCAAGCCTTATACATGAATCAGCAAACACACAGTTAAGCTGGTGATTTCCAGCACAATCTTTAGGATATTTGGTTTTCCTCAATGTAAACAAGGCAAAATCCTGTGGGTAAGAATCTGGCTTCAGTGACTCTGGGCCTTCCTGAGAAGGGAGCACTTGAAAATAGCTTCCTTTCTACTTTACAGAAAGCCCTCATTCTAAAGAAACCAATAAGCGTTCAGTGTGAAACACTGAGGAGAGATGAATTTACTAATAAGGTCTGATTCTCTCGGAATTCACATAGTCTTCATCCTTGCTGCTTTTCCAACATGGACACATTTGGCCTAGGAAGCAATGGCTCAAAGACAAACACCCTCTGAAAAACCTCTGTTCTTCTTTCCCTGGTGCCCAGATACATGCATTCACACATGTACACATGTGCCACTACAAGCACACACAAATATAGTAGGTGAACATTGAACATATTCATCATTAAAAACACAGAAGCACACAACAGGAGCTCAAAAAGTTCTCACCTTCAGTAAATGCACAGATGTACACTGACAAGCACATGCATGAGGATTCTTATGCTCTGAGAAATCACACATAAGCAGATCAGCTCATTCAGAACCTCACAGAATTACAAACACACAAGTTCACATAGGAAACTATCTGTGTCCACATAACTCACATATGGGTAACAATTGACATACAAGAAGGTTGATATACACACATGAAATGACATGGGACAGCCCAAATACGCATCACAGTGTTGCAAATGCAACTGTGGGTGAATGTGTGAACATATACTCGTGTGCATAAGAAATCAGAAGCACTCACACAGCACACACCCTCCCACACAAAAAGCATTCACACACGTAAACGCACACACTAGGGGGCATTTCATGTCACTCCCCAAATTAGCGGGCCATGAAGAACATGTTTAGTGCAGGGATTGTGGCTGCACTTTGCTTCTACTCTGTGCTTTTCTGATATGAATCTGAAGATCAACTGTAGTGGAATAAGTGAAGAAGTCAGGAAAACAAGATGCAGACTGCTCAGGATAAAACCGGATCAATATTAATGGGTTCCTTACATTTGGGATTCCTTTGGCTTTAGGGTTGAGGACATCTTCCCATGTAGGTTCTTTATGTGCTTAGGTCTCAGTGAAGCTGGGAAAGGCAGGTGTTATGATGGTGCACAGTGCTAACAACCACTAAGCTGGAGTCATCAGTACTCACACATAGTTTAGGGTCCCCAGCACTGCAAAGCATGCCTTTGGCTGCCTTCGATCATTTCATCCTTTGCAACAACCAAACAGATAAACCTATTATCACTGTCAATTTGCAGAGAGATAACGTGAGGATAAGATCGGTGATAAGGTACTCAGGGATGTGACTGATGTGTTCAGATTTGAATCTAGCTCAGCTTTGAAAAGACAGGCTCAGAGGGTGGAAAGGCCGGAGTGTTTTAAAAATAACAAGTTATTTTTAAGCCTTGTGTTTTCAGCAGTCTGTTTTGATTTAGTGTAACCAAACCCACTTCACAAGGCCTGCATGGCTCTCTTCTGCCAGTTTGCCTTTGTCCCATGATGACAACTCACCACAGGAAGTAAATATCCACAAAGAATCAAAAGACAGCCATGTTAAGGTTACTGAGTACTGCAGTTCTCAACCACAGCATTATTGATGTTCTAGGTTCAAATAATCCTTTGTTTGGGAGTTGGCTTATACTTATGAGATATTAATTTACTAGCCTCTCCACACCAGATGATAGACAACTGCACACCTCCATCAGGTGTGTCAATCAAGGGTGTCTTTAGATAGTGGCAGATGGCCCTAGGGAGACAAAGTCACCCCTGCTTGTGACTCACTGGATTACACATACCTGAACCTACTTTGCCAAGCCTTACAGGGTGTATTTCAATGCACTGTTCTCCCCAGCAGATCTATCCAGTAACTGCTACAACACCCTCTCTTCCAAGATGGAAACTGAGGTATGTTATCAGTTACTTTGCTCATTTTGTGTGACAAAATACCCAATAAGAAGAAACTCAAGAGACAAAGGGTTTATTGTGTCTTACAGTTTGCCCTATGGCTGGACCTACAGTCACTGTTTTGTTAAATGGGTTTAGTACCAAACTGCTCTCTAAATTACTATTCCTATCCAAAGATTAGTTAATGCAGCTTGCAAAACTCATCAGAGAAACTAGTCAAAGTGCAGAGAACAAGTGTCTACTCAGCCATAAATGGAACATTTACAACTCCCCTACCCTGAGCAAGAGCATAATCTGGCATGTATTTCCAATTGCTACTAGCATAACTAATTACCCACAGATTCTGTATGAGAGTCAATGGATAGATGATCTTTGTTAATATGCAAATAATCCATAGTTTATTGGTTCCTTCAAGTATCCTATTTAATAAATTTATGGGAAAATTAAACAATAGCATCTTTTGATATGGAATTTTACATATTAGTTCATTGCATCTGTACCTCTTTCCCCTCCCTTGTTCTTTCATTCCCATCTCTAACTCATAACCTCTTCTTAATTATTGTTATGCATGCATGCACTCACACCTACACACACACACACACACACACAGCCTAGTGAGTCTATTTAGTGTTGTGATATGTAGCCACTTGGGAATGGACAAGCTATTCTGGAGCTTGTCTCTGGAGAAAACTGATTCTCCCTCTCTCAGAAGCCACAAACTGCCAGTAATGCTCCATCAACAAGTAAGACCTCGGGTTGACACCAAGGTCTGGAACTGTTAAGGTGGGTGAAGAAGAAATGTTGGTACAGGTTTCTGGAGTTCAAAAGAGGCTCCTAGTTCCACAAAACAAAGGCTCTATTGCCAAGGACCTTTCAGAAACTCCATTGCTGGTACATTGGAGTTTGTTTCACCTTTGAGATTCAATACAGAGAAATGGATTTAAGCAATGTAATTATCCACTAACGAAGAAGATCTATGTGTTCTCCATCTGAAGGCCACTTGTTCCCTTCATCTTAGCAATGGGTAATATGCCAAGTAAGCTACTGGAAGTGAGCAAGAACTTCAGCCTTGTACCTGCAGGTTACACATAACATACAGTTGTTTGTTTGTTTGTTTGTTTGTTTGTTTGTTTGAGGCAGTGTCCTGCTACCTAGCCCAGGTTAGCATTGGGCAAATAAAAATCCCTCTGGATTGGGATAAGGATGAAATGAGCAGGTAACAACATTTCAATGCCATCATCCCCTTGACTTTAATAATCACTTGACAAGTTTTAGTTATTATTATTCCTAGAATATTCTACCAGTACAAAAGTTGTATTCCTATTGTGAAGTTAGCCCTTGATCTGGGCTTGAGAACATTAGTACTATTTCTCCAGTATAGACTGTCTTTGATGATGATGGTATTGTCATCCTTAAAATATTGATGAGAGGGAGAGGGAAGTTTTTGTAGGTCCTATAATACATAACAAAGAGCACATAGAGTTGTTGGAGGTTAATATTGCCAAGTTGACAGACTCTAAGGTCACCTAGGAGATATCCCCTTGGATGTGTCTGGGAACGGTTTTCTAGATTGAGTTGAGGTAGGAAGACTTATCCTAATGTTTTAGGAGAACCATGCTCTGTCCTAAAGTCCCGAACTGGAAAAAAGGCAGGCTAAGCATCAGCAACTACCTCCCTTCTTCCTAACTGTAGATGTGATGTGACCAACATCCTTACTGCAGGGAGCAGATGAAGTCTTATGTAAATGCTGTTGACATTAGCACACCACGTCAAGGTCCCCCATGACTCAGACTCTTGAGAATGGCAACTTCTTCTTGTGGTCCATGGTGTTAGTGTGTGCAGAAAATGTCAACTACAGCTTCATCCTCTGAAATGTTTACAAAATGACCCCCTACAAAGAACCTCTTCCAGAGAAGCCTGCCTCCTTATTCAGCTGTATAAAATAATTCTGCCTCCTAGTTCATCTGTGTATGATAAGCCTCCTTGACTCACACAACCAAATGCACTGCGTTTCCAAGCTGCTTTCGGCTGGTATGTCTCCATCACAGCACACAGCTCACCAATCCCTGTCTGTCATTTCTTCTTTTCCCTTCCATCCAGTAAGGTCAATCCCTAAGTCATGCAGGTCATAGCACCTCACACTCCCTCTGTCCTGTTCCCCATCTCTGGACTGTATTATTAAGCTGTAGCCAGAACAAACCCTTCCTCCATTAGCTTGTTTTTATCATGTACTTGTCCTGACAACAGAAAAATAAGTAATTGAAGTGTTGTTGGCTGAGAACAAACAACCCCAAATGGACAAAAAGTCTAATCTAAAAGAGCACGAGAACTGTGCTCAGGTACTACAAGCTCTTTGGAAGGCTGAGGTAGAATTTCGAGTTCAAGGCCAGCCTGGGCAAAAAGAAGAAGACTTCAAGGACATCCTTAAGATATTTCCTTAAAATAAAAATAAAAATTACAGAAAGGGCTCAGAGGTAGAGTACTTGCCTAATATGTGTAGCCCTCAATTCACCACAGTACTGAGAGAAAACTGAGTATGAGTGAGAATATATTATGGTGTACAACAGGAGTCTTCTTCAAATACCAGAAAGATCTATGAATAACAAACATATCAGTTTTGTCATAAGGACATAATCTAACATTTCCCAAGAACATAGCTCAGTGAGGGACTGTCTAGCTGAGGCTTCCTGTGAGTTGTATATGAGGGATTATCCTGTTTAGTGCAAAGACCTGTTCATCTTAGGTGGTGCTGTTTCCAGAGCAGAGGATCCTGTGTGTAAAAGAATTCATAAGCAGAATCGAGCATTGGCCGGTATAATGGTGAACATTACGTCTAGAAGATAAATTAACTGTACTGGGCTTATAAAAACAAAACAAAAAATGAAAACAAAAACAAACCCCACTGTTTTCAGCTCGTATAAGCCATGGGGAAGTTGCTCTCACCTTGAATGTACCCTGTCAGCTGTCCTGAGATAAACCACTTCCTGGTACAGCTGGACTATTCTTAAAAAAAAAAAATTACTGATTGTTGCAAAATCTTTCACTGCCTCAGCTATCTCTACATGGTAATGGGTCACAACATTCAACAGGGTAACTGCTGAGTTCTGCTTTTGTATGAAATACTTGCTTGCTTGGACGGTTAAGACACCTGCTGGACATCTGTTACACAAAATCAAGCCTTGCTTGCAGCACCCGGACAGAGTAGGAGTTAATTTGGTTCCTCCAAATTGTAAGTTTGCGGGTTCTGCCTTTATAATAGCCAAGGCCTTATCTAGAGAACTCTCTGGTTTTGTCCTGGACAGTCTTATAAAAAGCTTCTAATTTACTAAAACCAAAACTTTGAGTGAGACCCACAACAGTATGCATGCACCAATCCACTGCTCTCTGCTTTTAACTGTGGTTGCAACAGGTTCATTGCTTTAAGTTCCTGCTGCCTTGACCTTCCTCACAGTGATGGACTGTTATCCAGAGTCTTTCTCCCTCAGCAACAGGAAATAAAAAAGACAGATAGCCTGCCTGGAATAGTGGTGGTCCATGAAGTCTCAAGAAAACATGGCAAGGCTGCACACTAGACCAATATTTCATTGGTCTTTCTGTAGATTTTTGTCCCACATGCTGCTTAGGTGGAGGGGATCCCAGCCTCCTTTGTGTTTAGGAGAAAGATAACATCAATCTCCAAGACCCAAAGTCTCGAAAAGCTGGAATTTGCAAACCAAAACTACCTAGGTTCAGTCTATAAGCTCAGTGATAAGCAACCCAATACACTTGGTTCTCATATTCTTCATTAGTTACAAAAACTAAGAGGAAATACATCATTTCCCAATGAATCAGGTTCCATTGTGCACATCTCAACCAGTTTATCATCCCACTTGTCACATAAGTGACCAGTGTGTTTGTCCTGGGAGTCTATCACTTGATACTCAGCTCTTAATATTCAATAAATATTAATAATAAATAAATGAACACATGTGTGCTCCACAGATTCTTCTCCCTTCCTCTCCCCATAACTAGGAGTTAGTGAAACTGGAATACAAACTTCTTACTATCTCCTTAACTCAGCACCATGGGCCATAGGTGCCTGGAATTCATATGAAGAAGAATTTGTATAGTAAGATAAAAATACATTCACTATGTCAGTGCAATGGATTTTTCTGGAAAGATGTTTGGCTAGAATTTCATCTGAACTCAAAGCTCCTTTGAGACCACTAAGGAGGGCCCAGCCTAGTGATGAACTGGATACTTGAGAGCCGCAGTTAAATGATGATTAGACGGTACCCCTGGTAAAGCAGGCTCATAAGATTAATGTGGAGATGAGGCGGGCTGGATATGAAAGTGTCCAGAGAAGACTCCAGACACTGTTGTCCTGATGACAGCTGAATTTTTGTATTTATAGCCACTGCTCAGAAGGAGCAGGGCATGGGGCAATAGAGGACAGAATCATGCAAGGTGCACTAGTGGAACTTTGAGGATAATTTACTGCTCAAGTTTAAGGATGTTGCAGTAACAGAGAGCCTTTCAAACTCCCAGAAACCTCTACCGATGGCAGAGGCTACTGACAGCTCTGCAAGGCTGTCTCTCAGGATTCACGAGTGGCTTGAGCCTGTGGGAAACAGCAGCAGCCCCAGCACTGATCTCTTTTCTCTGGAGCCCTGGCTTTATCCCTCCAGCCACAAGCAGAGGAACCCCACCAAGGCTGGCCTGCGGGGTTGGGGAGAAACCTCACTCAGCAAAATCTTGTAGTGCAAACCTAAGGACCGGAGTTCAGTCCTCAGAACCCAGAAGTCTGATGCGGTGACTCACACTTGTAATTTCAGGGGTGGGAGGCAGAGACAGAAGATCCCTGGTGGTTGCCAGCCTAGATGACTCAGTGAGTTCCAGATTCCTGTGGTAGGTTGGATAGTGGGGGTCAGGGGAACCCTGTCTCAAAAAAAACAATGTTTCTGCAGCCTAAAGGCCTCTCACTGTGCCACTTGCTCACATCCCTGGGCCACACCAGCTGAGAGCTCCTCAGATGCAAACTCCATGCCCCTGGTTCAGAATCTTCTTCCTCACCCTTTTCCCAAGCTGAAAGCTGCTTATTTCCATGTGCTTTTAAGTGCAGACTGCCTTTCTGTCTCTTCTGCTTCACTTTTCCTGTCGCTATCTGGTCACATCTGATACAGTGCATAGCCATTTCCTGTTATCCTCAATAAAGTGAGCACAGGATTCTCAGGCAGCAAACCCCCAAATCAGTGTTTTTAGCAAAATAAAAGTAAACCCTAAAATAAAAGTAAACCCTAAAAGGTTGGTTCTTTTCAGCCTATATCCACAAGATTTTTGTCAGCCAATCAATGCTCACCTTAGATGTTGTGTTTCTGTCTAAAGATTATTTATTTAACCTGTGTGGCTCCCAGGCTACGGACCATGGCCAAATGCACTAGAATACATCCTGAGTAGCTTATATTCATCCTAAAGGTACATCCCAAGATTCTGCATCTTCTCCAGATGGTCTGAGATGACTCTGTGGTGAACCAAGTTCAGTTCCCATCAAACATGTCTAGCGGTTCACAACTATCTGCAACATCAGCTCCAGGGAGATCCAACACCTCCATCTGAGAGTACCTGCATTCACACTCAGAAACCCACACAGACACTGTAAGGTTCTATGATTCCCAAAGATACCCAGACTCGAATAGTATCTAAACACAAAGAGTGTTTTATTCTGCAGAGGTTCAGCATGCTGGGGTCTCCCACTACCAGAATAGAGAGACAACCACATGGGCTTGCAGACCTGATTTAAAGCTCATCAGAGGATTCCAGGGTAGGTGACCTTTATCTAACTCCATCTCTAGGGACATCCCATTACTAGGGTGTGGGAGCTGGACACTTGCTGTGAAGGTCTGGGAATTGTTGCTGAGAAAGTAGCTGAAGAAGTCTGAAACTGCTGCTGACCCATTGCCTTTGCCTCGGGCAGGGAAGCTTCTGAGGCCTAGACTTGCCCAGCTCTTAGAAACAGAGATTTAGGCCTCTTCTCTTGATCTGCCAATTGAAGCCTGTCATGGAGTCAGCTTAGCCTTCTCAGAACCTGTTTAAAGCACTAGAACTGAAGCATGCAGGTGGGCTTCAGATGGCTCAGTCTCAGTGGGAACCTTTACATAAACAACCTACAAACTGTTTCCAGTTTTGTATGTGTAGAAGAGTGGTTCTGATACTTTGATTTAATGGGACATCTGCGTCTACTGACTCTGAAGGTCCTTGTCTCCAATTGGTTTTTTTTCTATCAATAAAGATGCCAGTGACCAATGGCTGAGCATGGGGTGGGACACTTAGTAGGATGCAGGGAGAATCTCAAGGACTGAAAAAAGAAGGGGTTATAGTAGTGGAGGAGATAAAGCCAACCAGCCATGTGAGAATTCGGGTGGGTGGCCACTGTCCACTGCCCTGATTGGATCTGTGATAGCAAGGGGAGATTTAGGAGTGCCCAGCCATTGAGTTAGCCAAGGCATTTTAAGATTAACTGGTGTGTGTGTGTGTGTGTGTGTGTGTGTGTATTCCACTTGTGGATCCAAAATAGCTCCTGGGCTCGTACATATGTCTGTGACTTGCTGGGAGCCCAAAGCAGTACATCCAAAAAGATCACTGCAACAGAATGTGTCTGTAAAAGATCGTGACAATGACAAATGCAATTATTTGTATTGGTCTTGGGCATACAAATAAATAAGCAACTAATTTTTCTAACATGAGACCTGGAAATAATGAAAATGATATTATCAGTTATATTCCTACCCCAAATGTAATCTCTAAAAGTGTCTCTCTGCTCTGTTTGCTGCTGTGTCTGTAGCAACTAGAACATAGTAGATGCAGCAGACGTTGGAGACAGAAGTGGGGCTGAAGTTGTATTGTTTGAGTAAACTCACGAGCAGATTTGCTTTCATTTATCTGTATCCTGAGATGTACAATGTTAGTTCAGGGGAGGGCTGTAGACAATTGTTAACTGTTGCCATCACACTACAGGTAAGAAGCAACATCCCAGAGAAGGATGGTAATTCACCAAGATCACACAGCAGCTGTGAAGCAGAGAGAGCAGGGATTCCTTCAGCCACTCAGGGTTCCTTCTATTTCATTCCACTCCAAGCACCTTGCAGATCGACCTTTGTTATTATTGGACTGTCGTTGAGCATTTGGCTCTGTGCTCAAAACACCATGAGTGTTCAATAATTGCTGACAAGCTGGATTACAGAACAGGTAGGAGGTTGTCCCAGAAGGATAAGAGGCAGATGGGCTATCAGTTAAAGTCAATCATACCAATTGGAGTGACTGACTTGATTTTAAGCAGTGATCCTCACTTTAAAAAGGAGTTTATGGGGTAAGAAAGTAGAGATGTGTGTATCAGCGAAGACTTTGTACAGTCTAAGTAGTGAAAATGTAAAGGCAGATTGGGACATCACTAAGGTTGGAAGTATTCTGTCTTTCTCTGTCTTTAGTTTTCAGAATGGACAGCCTTATCTTCATCTTCCACACAATCTCTACCCAAGTGAAAGAAAGCAAAGAAAGAAAGAAAGAAAGAAAGAAAGAAAGAAAGAAAGAAAGAAAGAAAGA
>NW_021604753.1:1606562-1611020 GCF_004785775.1 Grammomys surdaster | reverse complement strand
AGAAAGAAAGAAAGAAAGAAAGAAAGAAAGAAAGAAAGAAAGAAAGAGAGAAAGAGAGAAAGAGAGAAAGAGAGAAAGAGAGGAGAGGAGAGGATGTGCCCACTAGCTCAGTGGGGTATTAATAGTTCTTAGATCTAAAAGATCTTAAATCTGTGGCAGATTTAGAAAAGTCTGGGGTCTCTTTTCCCCAGCAAGTGAGCTTGAAAACTTCTGATTTCCAGAACCCTAGTCTGGATTCCGTTTTAACATATCAGATAAAACACTAGGCAAGCAATTGAGCTTGAATTTCAGAAAAAGAATGATGCAGCTTTTAGTTCACCCTGCATCACGTTTCTGTCTGCTGCTGGACAACCTGAACACTGCAGAGCACGCTCACTCCAAGACCTGTCAATCATGTAGTCAATGCCTTTGCCTCGTACCAAGTGTACCAGATATTGGAAACTTACCCAAGCCAGGTCAATCAGAGATCTCCTCGTGCAATTCCCATATAGTGTGGGAGGAGAGTCTTCACTTTTTGTGTCACAAAGCTGGGAGGGACCAGAACAACAGTCTTTCCCTTCACTTGGGTAAATGGATGAACAAAATCCAAACTTTCCCTTTGCCTTGGTTTCTCATTAACACGCTCCTGGGACCCAGAGAACTCAAAACTTGATGGAGAAATTGAAGAGAAACAGAACTATAAGGCAACACTTATAAACCTGCCCCAAGTGACTGGGAAGATGGCCCAGTTGGCAAGGGCTTGCCATACAAGCAAGAGGACCTGGGTTTAAATCCTCAGTACCCTCTTAAAAAGTCAGGTGTAACAATGTAGGTCTGTTACTCCAGCATTCTTCAGAGGACAGAGATAGACCAATCCCTAAAACTCACTTGGCCAGCCAGTCTAGCCAAAGCAATGAGCTCCAGGTTCAGTAAAAGGCCCTGACTCAAAATCTAAAGGTAAAAAGTAACTGAGTACAGCCCTTGATATTGACTTTTGGCTTCCATACATATGCATATATGTGCATATACACAGGGACATACATGTACATACAGCACACAAACAAATATACATACATATACAATGCTACAATCAATGAATAAGTACATGGAGAAAGGAAGGAAGGAGGAAAGGAAGGAAGGAAGGAGGGAAAGAAGGAAGGGAGGAAGGAAGGAAGGAAGGAAGGAAGGAAGGAAGGAAGGAAGGAAGGAAGGGAGGGAGGGAGGGAAGGGGAAGAAAAAAGAAAGAGAGATAAAGGAAGGAGGGATGAGAAGAAAGAAAGAAAGAGAGAAAGAGAGAAAGAGAGAAAGAGAGGAGAGGAGAGGACGTGCCCACTAGCTCAGTGGGGTATTAATAGTTCTTAGATCTAAAAGATCTTAAATCTGTGGCAGATTTAGAAAAGTCTGGGGTCTCTGCTGCATGACTTTCACCTACTTCAGTTGTCCAGGGAAGAAAAAAAAATGTATTATAGTCCTCAAATGCTGTATATAGTGGAAATAACTAGAACTGATTCAGGAGCTTTCGTTCTGTGGAAATCACCACCTAGTGGCAAGCTGCACCTGTACTAGTGAGTGGAGTCTCACAGTTGCTCCTCCAGAGCATACCATGGTGTCACTAAAGAGGACTCCAGAAGACACGGACTGCATCTCACTGTGTCTAATTAAAAGCAAGAGGCAGGGAGTGTAGCCCTCTTCAAACATGGCCATTCCTGAAACACTGCATTTCTAATCAATCATGCTGTTGTGCCTCTGAAAGTCCTGCCACCTTTCAGCTTCATGCACTGGCTTGTAAGACCTCCCAGCATGCACTAGGACAAAATATCTAGAGAGGGACAAGCAGAGCATGAATTTCTGTGACACTTAGATTCGAAGCTCTATCATTGCAAGCTCATGAAAATTAAAAACAGAGACAAACTGTGAAGGGAAAAATGATTGACAGGCTGGAAAAGGGCCTCCTTAGTCTTGACCACTAGGCACAAGCTGGACACTAACGCCTCTCCATCTACTCTGTCAGTTGCTGCCCCACAACCACTCTGGATGACACACGCAGAGGTTTAAAGCTAATAACTTTAATTTGTCTCAGTTACTCAGCAGACAGACAGGGACAGCAGCTTGAGTGCGTTACTCTTCCTCCATGAGAGGAGTGTGAAGTGAGGGAGGTTTTGCGCCCCACACTGCTCTGCTTCCGACTTTCCTTCAGCTGTACACTGCAAGCTGCCTTCCGGTGCTGCTCCCTGCTTCTTGCATGGGTGCTTGTCAAACCTGCCTTCTGCCAAGCTCCTTCTAATGAGCAGGATCTCCCTCTGTGTTCCCTGACCATCCTCCACCTCATGTTTGATCTCAGCATCTCACTGAAAATTGGATATTGGTAGTTGCCTGTGACGATAATGAACCATTCATGTCTCAATTTGAAAAGGCATTTGAGACACCTGTTTTCATTAGTAATTACAGATAATTGCTATGGTTGAGGGTTTTTTTCTTTAATTATTGCACAGAAAAGGTCTTTAAGAAATGGAACAATTAATTTCCTGAAACCTTACTGAGAACAAATTATGCTGTTAGTCTTCACTTTGTGAAGTATTTGTAGGCAATAGAGCTTGGCTTCTTGTACTAAGAAGAAGTAAATCATGTTTTAGAACCAGCCTCCTGGCATAGGCCAGCCATGGCTAAGTATGTTTTAATGTATTCTGTGGAGTTCACTCATTCATTCTATGAACACTTATTGGATGACCGTGCATCAGCGCCCTGTTGGATGCCAGGATTGTCATGCTTCACTTCACTCATATACTGCTTCACTCAACTATTACAGATTCACCGCGTGCATAGCACAAGATATTTGAAACATGCCATAGTTATGAAGCCACAAGAGACAATACAGGTCTGCACCAGTAAAGAAGTATTCCTATTCTCTAGACTGTTTTCCACATCTGAGTTTGTCTAAATTGTATGAGTCAGAAGTAATCCAAATATTTACCAAAAGTAAGAAACTGTTAAATGAATCGTAATAATCTGTAATCATTAATAAATGTATTTCTCAA
The DNA here is from genome assembly GCF_004785775.1 of Grammomys surdaster. Classification (NCBI taxonomy): domain Eukaryota; kingdom Metazoa; phylum Chordata; class Mammalia; order Rodentia; family Muridae; genus Grammomys; species Grammomys surdaster. The sequence goes on along the minus strand of NW_021604753.1, from coordinate 1,608,006 downwards.
AAAAAAGGCACAAGTGATTTTTGAAGATATATTGAAACAGGTAAAAAAAAAAACCCTATTAAACAATTTCAATTCTGCAAAAAGAGACTGGGAGAAGGGCCAGAGAAGTAGCTAAGTAGGCAAAAACATCTGCTGTGCAAGTGTGAGGATCTGAGTTCAAATCCCTAGCACCCATATAGGAAGCTGGCATGGGTGTGTAACCCCAGCCTCAGAGACAGGAGGATCCTGAGAACTCTCTGTCCAGCTAGCCTAGCTGAGAAGGGGTGTTTCCTGCTTAGTGAGAGACCCTGTCTCAAAGAAATAAGGTAGACACACACATGAAAGGTTGGAAGAATATAAGCCAAGGAGGGTGACAGCAACAACCACCTTCCCATCCGACAAGCCCATATCTGGATACTTGAAATCTAGACCTATAATAGCAAAACTTTGGAGACTGGGGCAAAAGAATCTTAAGTCTGCCTGGAAGCACAGGGAAACTCTTCCAAACAAACAAAAAGCAACATGATAAAAGATTTAGAAGAGATATCATCATTCAGTGTTAATTTCAGTACATTGTAGAAAGTACAATGTAGCATAACTACTTTATGCTGAGGACAGGGCAGGATGTAAATCAGGCCATCACAGGTTGACAATCACCACCCAGTCTTGGATATTCAGTGTATAAATTAGTCAAGTTCTCAGAACCAAATGGTAGAAAGGTGGTTATCAAGGGCTGTGGAAAGGAGAAACAGTAAATGATTAAGAAATATGCATTTCTAATAAAGCAAGATGACAAAACTCCAGAGACCTGCTGTATCATGATATCATAAATCATGGTACAGAGATCAAATTATACTATGGTCAAAAATAATAATGAACACCTTTTGTTAAGAGAGGAGTATCTTACTAAATATTATGACTACAATAAAATAAAATAGAAGACAAGACTGTAAACCAAAATGAAATCTGTGGGCGTATCCAGCAACTACCACAGAAGCAGTGGTCACACTTGGGGGTCCTCTGGGGTGTACTTTCCTGTACTTCTCAATTCCCAACAATAAACATGTATTACTTGTACAGCTGGGAAGAGGAGTGGAGAGGTAGAGAAGTGAGTGGGAGGGCAGAAGTTAGGGCTGAGAGAAGTTGGGGCTTGGGGGGCCTCGGGGCTGAGAACAGTACTCCATGGGGAAGAGCATCTGGTTTGCAAAAACAGACATGGCCACACATGCCTGCATTTCCCAGCACCAGAGCATGGAGACAATGGATCAAAGGAACTCACTGGCCACACAGGTTAGCCCACACCATAGGCTTCTGGTTCAGTGAGAGACACTGTCTCAAGTGTCTCTCAGGGCAAGACTGACAGGAGATACCGGGTACCCTTCTCTGACTTTGGCGTGCATACATAGAGGCACAGCATGCACACACACACACACACACACACACACACACACACACACACACACAC
>NW_021604753.1:1593649-1606552 GCF_004785775.1 Grammomys surdaster | reverse complement strand
CACACACACACACACACACACACACACACACACACACACACACACACATACACACACACACACACACACACACCATGCAAAAGTAAGGTTCCCAAGTATATTAGCATTAAAGAGCTAAGCTAACAGGCATACAGAGCTAAGCTCTCAAATGATATTATACCTAAAGATGACAGTAAAGATTTGCAGAAGACAGTAACAGGAAGTCAGTTCTCTCTGCTCCTATGAGTACCCTCTTTATAGATCATCAGCCTGGAAGGTTTGAAACCTCAGAATTCTTTTGTAGCACCCAAGCACACACCTCTCAGTAGATTCATCCTGGGATGGATGTAGGGGCAGACATTGGACTGAGAGTCTCTGCATGGTTGTAACGCATAGTCACCGGGACTGAATCTCAGCCAGGCTGTTCATCAGAATTATTATTATCCAGAGATCCAGAGATCTTCCAATAAGACTGATTTCCAGTGCCACCTGAACAGTCTGCTTTGATCTGTCTAAGTGCAGTTTGACACCCTGAATTTAAAAAAAAAAATTAAAAAGCTTTCCAGATGATTCTAGGATTCAAGTGATTAGGGGCTATTCCTCTCTACCCTTGTGGCCGAGGTGGCTCAGGTACCACCTGGAGCTTGCAGGCCAAGCAGATTCAGCCCGCTCCTCTGATACACCTCAGTGTGATCTCTATCTTAGCACACTCAGGTAGTGTATACGTGACAGAAATAACTTTTATCATCCCAGACAATATCTCCAGGACTCTTTCAAGTCAAAATCCGCACCCTCTCATCTCTAGCCCACCTCCACCTTCTTGAGAAGAGGGAACCTAACTTGAGTTTTACAGCAGACAAAATAAGACTCTGTTCTCACCAATGGAAATCCAGACTTAGCCACTCCACCCCCAAATCCAGCCAGAGGGCTGCAGGAACACATTGGGATGGACAGAATGGCCACAGAAGAGGAAATTTCACCACAAATCAACTTCAAGAGCGCCCCACCCCCAAATCCCTCACAACAAACCAGCAGCTGCTAGCTCATCTGCGTTCTGGTTCGTGGATATGGAAGCCGGCCAGGGTGCATGTGGTCTCAAGGAACTAGAATTAACTAGCCCCTTGCACGTGGCATTCAGTGCTGCCATACTCCGAAGGTGCAGTTCCTGCCTCTAACAACCTCATGAAGGATTTAGGTCATAGCAAACACCCTGGGTATCCTGCATGAGAACAGAATCAAAGGGAAGAAATGGTTTTAAAGAGCCCAGCATGATTACTTGATGGTAAGATTAAATTTTCTTCTGTTTTGCAGCATCTCTGGAAAGAGATTCATGCATGCCCTCTGCATCATTAGCCTTGGGCCACAGCAGTCCTGCATCTGCTGTGGCCTTGAGCACGGGCAAGAGACCAGGTGGTACCTGCAGAAGGACAGACTAGGTCTACTACATCCTGATCTGGCCTCCAGCGCAGGCATTTCATGTTACCAGTTTGCCTTCCTCCATCTGGAAGGCTCCACCCCATCCCAAATATAAATTTGTATGGTTTCAGAAGAAGTGACTGTCCTGGAGGATGAATGCAGGAAGTTACTCCTGAGAAAATCTTAAAACAACAAGGCAGTATATCCCTCTACTCAGGAAGATCCTGTTTGACCTCAACCACAGAAGGAACAGTCCCCTATACTGGAGACAAGAGTATAATAGCAATGTGTTCTTTTTTACACAGATCCATATTTATTTTATTTGAGTGTCTCTGTGTGTATATGTGTATGTGTGTCTTTCTGTGTGTGCATGTGGGCATGCCTGTGTGCATGTGAGTGCAGGTGCTCATGGAGTCCAGGAGGGGGCATCAGGGATACCCCTGAGTCACAGATGGCTATGAGCCATTCAGCATGGGTGCTGGTGATAGGTACTTGGGTTCTCTGAAGAGCAGCAAGCACTCTGCACCACTGAGCCAGCGTTCCAGCCCCAGGCCTAGAGTGCTCACAAGCCTTGAGATGCTGGAAGTTCTGAAATCAATAACTAGGACCCCCCACATGGCAAGGCCTTGCAGATGTGAGGAGAGGCTGCACTCCTGAACCACAGAAACCTTGCCCTGGTACTTCCTGGATCATCTTTTTCACTTTGTTTCTTGACCCTTTTGGATACTTGAGCTTGAAGACTGTCATGAGGGCAGGGCAGCGGGCTGTCCCTGCTATCATTGACTCTACAGGCTGAGGTGTGTAAGCAAGCAGTTCTCCTTCATCCCAGATGCTGCTGCTCAAAGACACACCCAGTCATCTCCACACCCTGACAACCCTCACACCTGCTCAGACACTGCCATCCTTAGCCTACTGCCTTCAGCTCTCACTGCTGTCCCATGTCACAAACAGAAACAAAGCCTTTCAAAGGATGATAATCTGGACCTGAAACTTCTTCCAGGAGGTCCACATTCCTGCATGTTCTTGGGTCCTGCTAAACTGTTTTAAGAGGACAAGCTTTATCCAGGCACAGGAAAACTGAACAAAGGAGGTTTCAGCCTTTCTTTCTGAGCCTTGATTTCCTAAATAGGTAAGAAAGCACACAGAAGCTTAGGTCATTAACCACATCTCAGGTGATTTAAGTCAATTCCAAAAATTGCCAGAGGCAGACATCAAACTATCTGCTTCATGTGTTTGAATGGAGGAAAGATACTGAAAGTCATGTTTGAAATTGTGATCCATTTTTCTAACTAAATAAACAGAATTTAACTTTTTAAAAATGTAATTGTCACAATTTCCCCATTGTTTATTTACTTTCTTTGTCTCTGTTGTCTTGGCTCCTTGAAAATGGGGTTGTTTCTCTTGTTCACTGTCGCACTCCCAGTGCCTCACACTGACATGGTCAATAACCGTGCCTTTAAAATATCCTTCAAGGAGGACATTTTCTATTTTTCTGGAAGGGCACAGCATCCACACCAGGCTAGGTGCCCCTGATGTTGAAGTTCCTTTTAAAGGAGGGGATTAAGCGGTAAGGTTAGAGGTCTGCTGAGTCCCCACGATTGTAACCGTGATTAAAAGCCCATAGTTCTATTATTTTGTTCGGTTCTGAGGTTTCTAGAACTTAATTCTGTCTTGTAAATTGAGGTCAGAAAACTGGTAGCGAATTGAAATCCTCTGGGCTCTTTTTCTCTTCCGGAGACCTCGGTAGCCATCAGCACTGTCTTAATGAATCTCCACTCTATTAAACTGAGATTTCCTTCTGCGGCCCCTGTTGCTCAGAACAGAGGCAAGCTGTGGAAAGGAAGGAAATCAGAAGGCAGAATGAAACTGAGACCCATCCTCCAATGGGGGCTCCTCATCTAATTGATTCTGAACAAAGGGCTCTCAGGTGGCAGGGTCATATTGTCAAGGAGGTGGTAGGTGGGGGCACTATCCTATAAATGCTATGGTCCAGAGACCTATGCAGTAGGAAATTCAGACATAAGATGTCCATATGGAACACTGAGTCTCTTGCTGCTGGGAGCCTGGAAAAGTTAAACTTATCAAATCAACTTAAGTGGGAATTAATATCTTCTCTCCACCCTCCTATCAGGATGAATTTCCTGCTTCCACTGTTTCAGTACCTTCTGCAAACCGAGGGGCCTGCCTTTGGTCCCACATCAACCCCCACCTGCAATGTAAAAGGAAGTGCTGATTTGATGGGCTTCATCTACACCTAGGTAATCTGAGCACACTACACAGATTAACTCATGTGCTCTACACAAGTAGGGCGGGGCAGAAGGACTGCCACTCTCCTTGTGCAGAGGAAGAAACAGGGGCTTAAAGCCCCACATCCTAGCCAACAAAGGAGGAGGCAAGACCCCATCTCTAACCCCATCACATTCCATCAGCTTTGCACATTCTCCCCTCCGTCTGGAATGCCTGTCTCTTCTTTCCCTCTGGAAACCTTGAATAGACACCAACCCACAAAGAGGACACCAGCCCACAGGGTGGGCACCAGCCCACAGAGTGGACACCAACCCACAAAGTGGACACCAACCCACAGAGTGGATACCAACCCAGAGTGGACACCAGTCCACAGAGTGGACACCATCCCACAGAGTGGATACCAACCCAGAGTGGACACCAGTCCACAGAGTGGACACCAGCACACAGAGTGGACATCAGCCCAGAATGGACAGCAGCCCACAGGGTGGACACCAGGTACACCCTTTGCAAGGCCTCAGTTGACTTTCTAGGAAGAAGACTCCTCTCCTTTGGCCTCCCTGAACACTTTTCAGACTCTTTGGATCACAATTGAAGTTTTTCATCATTACTTTTTAATGTGTTCCCCATAAAACTTGCTCAAAAATGGAAAAGATTATTTTTCTTGATATTTGAAGGATATATCTAGTGATTCCTGTCCTACAGCATTTGGAATTTTATCCTTCTGGGGGATAGTTGATAATATCAAAAGATTTTTTTTGTCATTGTTTCTGGCAAGAGGGACTACTATTTGTTTCTACTGAATAATATTCAAAGTGTTAAATACCCAACAATACAACACATGGGAGGTGGAGGCTTACAATAAAATTTTGACCAGTGGTGGCTCTCAAGGAAACTGATAAGGGAGAAGAATCACCACAAGTTCAAGGCCAGCCTGGGCTACATAGAGGAGCTCCCATCTCAAACAACAAAACAAGTCAGACCTCATGTTTAGGTCTATAGCTCCATTTATCTAGGAGGCTGAGGCAGGAGGATCACTGTAAGTTCAAGGCCTGTCTGGACAACATATAAAGACTTCTTGTGTAAAACAGCAACAAAAAAGCAGAAAAAATTGCAAAGGCTCTAGGTTCAATCTCCAGTCATGAAAATCAAGGATCTGGATTACTCTATCAGAGCAAGTGGTTCCATTAGAATATTACTAGCACTTAAGGAAAGGCTGGTAAACCTCAAGCTTACCTTAGAACCTAGTCATGGAACGCAAATTAAGTGCTCTGGCTTTCGATCAGACATGGCTAGGGACTCAGGTTTTAATGGGTATATCAGAAAGCCTGGGCTCCACCCCTGGCTGGAAACTCGGCAGTGTTAAAGACATCAAAACCCTCAGGAACCTGCTGGGGGAAATCTGAGCAGCTGCAACGTTCTGCCTTTTGCTCATATGACTGTGAAGAACACAGACAAAGATGGAAAAGTGTGGCCAAATATCATTCAGAAGAGAAGCTATATGGTTTCCATGGCTACTGCAAATATTAACCACTGCAGAAAGAAATCACTGTCAGAAACAGGACTGGCTGAGGACTGTGATCTTATGTTGAACCCAATGGATTGGAAGTTTGAATCATGCATGGTCCTAAGCAAACGGAAAATATGCTATTAAACTGTTTAAAGTAGAATATAGAGAAAACCCAGGCCCAGAAACAGGAAGTCTATTAAGTATTCAACAGTGACTTGGGAACATTTAGGAGGAAGCAAATGGACTAACAATAGTTACACAGGAAACTCCCCTGGCCAGTGATGGAACATTTGGGATATTTAAAATACTCGGAAGCACTGTGCATAGTTTGTGAGAATTAATAGTTCTATAATACTGTCCATTTTCTATGGACTTGACAGAAGCCTGAACAGACTTAGTATGAAGGAATCTCAATTGAAGAGTTGTCTCCATCAGACTAGCTCATTTTCTTGATTGCTGATTGCTATGGGAAGGTCCAACCCCTTATGGGTGCAGCCATCCCTGAGCAGCTGGGCCTGGGCTGTATAAGCTATATCTGAGAAATATATGTGGGAAGCTGCAGAGTTTCCCTTCAGTGTCAGCTTCAGATCCTGCTTCCAAGTTCCCACCTTAGCTTTCCTTAACAATGGCCTGAAACCTGTGAACCAAATAAAGCCTTTCCTTCCCAACGTTATTTTTGGATAGTCATTATCATAACAACAGAGAAGCAAATCAAGACAAAAAGGTTTCATCTGAGTCTGTCCCAGGGAAACTGGAAACTTAAAATCCTATGACAACATTCAGTGTTATTTATTCTACCTAGGGCAGCAAATGGGATATTCGTGGCATGCAGCAGACATTATTAACTGATTACACATCTTTCCCTCATTTGAACTAGTATGCAGTCTTAAAGTCATTCACAATCGGAACGTCCCTACTATTGGCCCTAAGAACAGCACCACAGACTCCTGTTTGAACAAATGTTCCATGTTCCCCATGTACTCAATTCATCTCCGTCTTGTCCTTCCCTCATGCCTCAGCTCTCTCAAAAACTTAGAATTCCCCATTTTCAGATTTCTGTAGAGAAGGAAAATCCTATCCTCAATGGTTGTCAGACAATTTTCAGTTGCTTTAACATCTTGGCTTTTTAAAAATGCTTTTATGGTGTTTTATCAACTTAGTGTCTAGGGTCAATTAGGCACATATATGAAACTTACTTTTCAATTAATAGTTAATAAAATAGAACCCTCAAATGGATTTCTGCTTGTTAGAAGTTGTAAGGTTTGGTTAACTTAGGGATCCCCCCCCACCCCCGGGACAGATTCTGTTTTCTATCCTGGGAAAAGCATAAGAGAATCCCAATGTGCTTGACTAACAGTGGCTACACTGAGCAGGACGAGCTAAGGACAGTGACGAATGGGCTCACAGTCATAAGCAATTATGAGACCCATATCTCTTTATGAGTCTTAATATTTATCCATCAGCAACAAAAGAGGACAAGGGTGTGGCAGAAGCTTTTCAAGGATGACACACTAATTCTGCTATTTCAACTATAAAAAGTATCAGTTACCTGGAAACAAGGAGTCTATTTTGTGTGGTAAAATACTAGGCCAATTTGCCAAAGAGCAATCTAATTCCATATTGCTATCCTGGGAACAGTATGGTGTTTCCCACTGAAGTTTTACATCAAGCTCCCAAATTGGACTTCAACAGAATCCCTGTGAGTGTGGTGTGGTTGGAATGCTTGCTATGGAATGTGGAACTTTGTATTAATCAGTCTCATTCATTGTAAATTAAATGTTTGTTGCAAACAGAATACCATTACAGCTGTAAAACATTTCGTTCTCTTTCTCAGATCGACAACTTATAACTAGCCTGCAAATGTGTTTTATATGGTTTACAATACTTTAGAAATTGTGTTTTCCAAAGTCTTGAAGTCTAAAAATTATGAGTACTTACACATTAAATCATATTTTAAAGTAATATAAACTTTTAAAAAGCAGAAAGAGTAAACCTAGCAGCACTGAGAATCCTTTCACGGAAAGACACTGTGCGGTTTCCGGTTACAACTAACCTTATGTGTTTGTCATGTTTCCTTCTAGACTCTTGGGTATTTTAGGTATTTGGGTATCTTGCAATTTCTGGTTTAGTTTAATAAGTCAATCACAAAGGAATCAAACATTGAATTGAAGATGCAGTCACCTAGGAGTGTATTTTAAGTTTAACATTAACCAATGCTTTAGGCTACTGATGAACATTATCCACTACACACACACACACACACACACACACACACACACACGCACAAAGAGAGACAGAGACAGAAAGAGAGAGAGAGAGAGAGACAGAGACAGAGTCCCCACAGAACTGCACATATGTATTTTTCAGAAGAGATACTAATTCCATTTGATGGCTTTAGAAAGCGGGTCACTTGGAAAATATTAGGAAAGGTCTGGGGAAATGACGCAGTCAGTAGCATGTTTCCTTGTAAGTGCAATGACTTGGAGCTCACCACTGGAACTCATGTTAAAAACACACCATGCTGATATATTAATTGTTTAATACAAGCATTAGTGAAGGGGAGACAGGTAGTGCATCTCTTACGCTTGCTGGCCAGCCTGTCTTGCATGGCAAGTTCCAGGTCAAAGAAAGACTGTGTCCTAAAATAAACAAACTAATTAATTAATTAGTAAGTGAATGGATGAATGGTACATGAAAATCACAATTTGACGTTGTCCTGAATGTCACACTCATGTGAACAGTTTCATTTGAACTTGCACACACACACACACACACACACACACACACACACACTTGGAATATTTTGCTTTGCTTCCAGCCACTGCTATTTAATATCCCCTGATTCCAACAACACCTTCAAGACAATGACGGCGACAAATATGTGCTGAAAGCTATTTCCATCTCGTGAACACTCATCTAGAGACTCCCCTCAAACGTGATTATCTGTGCATTGGGAGAGAGTCAGCCTTGATCATTCTATCACCATTAAGGGCTCAGAAGGATCTCTCTTAGTGCTGCTGACCTAATTTGTGTTTGACAACATGCTGAAGGAACAGTTAATCCTCAGAGTGATAAAAGATCTCACTAAACTGGAACATGAAACGCAAGGCAAAAGATGAACACTGGTTTGTCTAAACATTGCTTTGGAAAAAAGTCATCAGAGCTGGGAGATGACTCAGTTGGTAAAGTGCTTAAAAGACTCTGTCTTAAAATAAACAACAAACAAAAGTATAAGTGAGTGAGCAAAGGGTGCCTGAGAATGACAACTAAGGTTGTCCTGGATGCACATATATGAAGCCTAAATTCAGCTCTCAAGCATTGCCTGTAAAAAGTCAGGCATGGTTGGTGAATACCTGTAGCCCCGATCCTGGGATAGAGACAGAGACAATAAGCCCATTGGGGCTTGCTAGCCAGCCAACCTAGTTGAAAGGTGGAGCTCCAGGTTCAGAAAGAGATTCTATCTCCAAAAATAAGGTGCAGAGCGAGAGGAAAACCCCTGATGTTGGTACTGGCTTCTATACATTCATACCTGGGCAAACACCTAGGATATTGGAGAAGTTTGTATGAATAAGAAATGACACATAAAGAGACATTAATAGAGAAAATGTTGGTAGCGTGTAAGTAATAGACATGCAACACACACCAACTAAAGCCATAGAGAACATATATTAAATGTGTCAGTCTAGGGAGAAATTCTTAATGTTAGCCAATTTTTAAATAGTTAAATGTTTTCCAAACTTTAGTGGCTTTCAGCAACAAAGAATCTATTTTATTTTATTTATTTTATTTTCTTATAGGTCTATGGGAACCTGGGCTTGACTGAACCAGATACACTCAAAACTTGTGTGTTGATTCTGAGAGCACCACCCACATGAAAAGTCCACAGCAGCTGGAACAGAGCTCCCTCCCAGCTGGAAACACTTGGAAGGCTCTGCTTGGGCACAGACAGTAAAGGTCATTTCTACCCACAGGAGATTGGCCACACTGTGCTGAGACGAAGACCACCATAGTACATCTTACCCTACTTATTCAGGGACTACTGTGGTTGAATGAAACTATACATGGATGCAATAGTATGTAATAGTAATGGATGTATGTATTCATGTATGTTTGGCTACATGTGTTTGTGCAGCTGCATATGTCTGAGTATGCATATGTATGTCGAGACCATGGGACAATATTTGGTGATGTTCTCTAGGCATCATCCATATTATTTTATAACAAGGTCTCTTGCTGGCCTAGAGCCTAAGAGTGCCTGGCCAATGGACTCCTAATCCGAACCCTAACCTAGCTGTTGTTGTGCTGGCTTGGTTTTTAGCATACTGTCTTCCTGTGTAGCCCATGCTAACTACAAACAAGATCTTCACAGCATAGCCTCCTGAGAGCTGAGACTGCAGGGTCTACCAATTATCACATAATATACTGCATTCTTTACCAAACCTTTGGAAATAGAAATGAGTCTTTTTAAAAATATCAACACATATCTTAACTTTGTCATTACATCTCTGGAAACCAGCACAGACTCTATCAAAGCAGCACTCTTCCTGTGGAAAAAACTCAACTTGGTCATATCAAAAGGTTGTTTTGATGATATTATTATCAAACACCCCATCCTCATGTTAATGCCATAAAAAGGCCAAAGCAGCCACCACCACATCTTCCAGGTTGATCTTATAAAAGCTGAGCATTGCTAAAGGAAAACAAGGAAAAGCTATTCATGAGGTCCTGCCAAAGTCCTGAGAGAGACTTCAGCACGCTCAAATCACGTGCCTCACCTTGGTGAGTCCAGGGAAACCCTGGGCTCTGATTATTCTCGTCTGAATCTCTCAGCCACTCCTTATGGTGAGACTATCATATTTCCCTTCCAAATCACTAAACTAAGAACAGAGATATGGGGTTCTTAAGAGAAAAATGTCATTTAATTCCAGAAGGAGGAATGGTGACAGAGTGTTTGCCATAGTATCACAGCCTATGTTCCTCACAGAATTGACTGGATCCCAAATAGAAGAGGAAAGCTTTCCTGTTGAGCCTCATCCAAACCTGTGGCTGCTGAGGAATGGACAGGATCAATAGGCACCAAATGAGTGCTGCTGCTTCCATCGTTACTCAGAACAAGGGTACAGTATCATAAACATACCTCTGGCCTTTGGCCCTGATCCTGGCTTAGCATTCCCAAAGCTCTTGGAGTTTACCAAGTGACTGAGGTAATAGGTGACTCTTCTTTTGTAATGAGGTGACAGGTGGTATCAGGCTAAGACAGGTTATGACAGGTGGCTTCAGGATAAGACCGGTCACAAGAAAAACAAAACCTAGATTAGAAGTAACCCACATTCAGGGGTGTAAAATGTGGTGCATAAACACAATGGAAATTTCATCAGCCATGAAGGAGAACCAAGTTATGTCATCCATAGAAAAATGAATGCAACCAGAGGTAACCATACTAAATGAAGTAGGGCAGTCTGAGACAGACAAACACCACGTGTTTTCTCTACTATATTGTTCTTAGACTTTATGTAGATACATAAAATCATAATATGTACATAGGACAAGAAAGTAGAAGTGAAACGCCAGGAATGAAGGGGAATGATGGAAAGGAGGAAAGGAAGGAAAAGCAAAGATGGGGTACAGGAGCAAAATGGTTAGTGTCGGATTTGTGTAAAATGTCCTTGTATAGATCCATAATGTGTAATAAATAGATAGAATGCAAATTACAAATCAAGGAGCACCATTTAGCTCCCCAACCACCACCTCCAGAAGGAGAGCTGAAGACCAAATTGACCACTGATGGCTGAGGGTCAAGTCCTCAGCAGAACAGTAAGGCCTCCACTAAGAGTCCTGGGCAGCATGCTGACACACAAGCATGGATACTGAGAGGGAAGCATTCTAGAGAAGCCCTGGAAGCTCTTAGCTCCCCAACAACACGGAACTTTTGTGATAGATCAGTAGGGATAAGTAAAATGTTTCTCCAAGATCTGTGAGCCATTCTGGAAAATTATTATGCCAGCAGAAATGGTTGTAGAAACTTAATTCAGGGCAGTTTTGTTAAGACAATTGGAGAGGTGGCATTGGAAATGACACCATATGTTGGTGTCAGAACAAAAAGAAAAACATCACAAGTCTGCAACATACAAACTTAACTCACCCTGACCCATCTAACTCAACACTACAGAAACTGTATTTGAGGAAAAATTTCTGCATAGCATTATGACTTCAGCAACATTTGACAAACTTTTCACCAGATTTTGACTGTAGCAAAAGACAAAAAACAAACAAACAAAAAAATCCTATTACAGGCACTAGATCAGATGCCAGAACTATGTCCCCAAGGGTCCCAAACTGCATGGATATTAAGAAAAATGATTCAAATTTAGAAATAAGGCTGAAAGAAATAAACAAAAAGAACACAGCACAGCCTTCAATATTCTGTCAGGGCACTGCACAATATTTTACATTCATTTATTCATGTGTGTTGTGTCTCCTTGTACGAATGTGTGCCCAGAGGAGATGAAAAGCTGTCACCCACACTCCCTCTCTCTCACTTTCTGTTTACTTCTTTGAGGCAAGGTCTTTTCTTGAACTTGAGACTTGTATTTTCTCAAGAAAAAAAAAAGATGTGGGTGCCGGGGTCTGAGCTCTGTTCTCATGACGGTGTATGAAGAGCTGCTTGAGTCATCTCTCTAGCTCAGGACAGTTCAAGTCTACAGTTTTCACACTGATGAAACATTTGTAGTTGAGAACTACAGTGATGATGATGATGATGATGATGATGATGATGATGTGGTGATGATGGTGGTGGTGGTGGTGGTAGTGATGGTGGTAGTTGTGGTGAAGCCAAATCTAGGAGCATGCACAATGGGCTTGATACCTGGATCTGCCATTTTTAATTTTAATTTTTAATTTTTGCTTTGCAACATTTCAGAAATAGATTCAACTTCATCTGTATTGGGAAATGATAATGGTCCCTATCTACTATGGCTTGAATGTGTTCATGTTCCCAAATGCAGATGTTGAAGACCTATTCTTCCACATTCAATGGAGTAGATTTAGGAGGTAGAGCTTGTGGGAAGGAAGTGGGGTGAGCCCATGAGTCCATGAGGATGCAGCCCCAAGAAACTGGATCAGAGCCTTGCAGAAGAACATTCTGTCAGGGCTATAGAGTGACTCGGCAGCAGGAGCTCACACTGCTCTTGTAGAGGACCAGAGTTAAATTCCACCTGCACCTGTGTCAGGCAGAAACCTGCAGCTATAGTGGCCTTTCCCGGCCCCTGCAGGCACCTGCACATAATTGACATTCACTCACGCATATATAGACATAAAATAAAAATAACAAAAAGCTGAGAGAGGGAGTGAAAAGGAGAGGGAGAGGGAGAGGAGGGAGAGGGAGAGGGAGAGGGAGAGGAGGGAGAGGGGAAGGAGAGGTAGAGGGAGAGGGGGAGAGAGAGGGAGAGGGGGAGGGGGAGGGGGAGGGAGGGGGAGAGGGAGAGGGGAGGGGGAGGGAGAGAGAGAGGGAGAGGGAGAGGGAGAGAGAGAGGGAGAGGGAGAGGGAGAGGAAAAGGAGGGAGAGGGGGAGGAGGGAGAGGGAGAGGGGGAGGGAAAGGGGAGGGAGAGGAGGGAGAGAGAGAGGGAGACGGAGAGAGAGGGAGAGAGGGGGAGAGAGAGGGAGAGGGGGAGGGGGAGGGGGAGGGAGGGGGAGAGGGAGAGGGGAGGGGGAGGGAGAGAGAGAGGGAGAGGGAGAGGGAGAGAGAGAGGGAGAG
>NW_021604753.1:1535657-1593249 GCF_004785775.1 Grammomys surdaster | reverse complement strand
GAGGGAGAGGGAGAGGGAGAGGGAGAGGGAGAGGGAGAGATTCCTTTTCTATGCCAGGTTAGCAATACAGAGGAGAGCTTTTGCCAGGAGTCAACCATGATGATTCCTTGCTCTCAGCTTCTATTCTGCAAAGCCTGGAGAAATGAATTTCCAATGTTTGGTAATTCACACTGGTACTGATATTTTGTTACAGAAGCTCAAGCTGACTAATATGCTGCCTCACAGTATCACTCAGAGCACAGAATGGGGTGACACATGCACAGTACATATCAAGAGTCCAATCAATGCTCTCTGCCACTATTGCAGTTGTGACAACCCTCTTAGGAATCATAAAGCCTGCCTATAATTCCTGCTATTACCAAGGTCTGATTTGAAATTCTACAGGGTCCTATTTATTTTCCTATTGCAATATTTTATCTTCAAAACTGTTTTCAGGGAAGATGCCAGAGCGGTGAAAGAGCAGCAGGCATATTGATAACTTTCATTGAACTTTGATAATCTAGAGATAAGATTTATTTTGAGTCAAGAGATGATAAGGTGATTCGTAACTTGTTTGCCAACTTCAATTTTTTCCAGGTTCAACACATGGAGTTCTTCTAAAGTCTGGGCCATCTTAGGCCAACCTGCCAATTGGTCACTTGTAGGGATGGAAGGTCCTGTTCCCAATTGGCTCTTGATCTGTCAGTAAAGAAGCCATGTGCCAATTGCTGGGTGGAAGGGATAGGTGGGAATTCTGGGTACCTGGAGGCAAGCAGACAGATGCAAGGGAGGAAAGCAGGGTTCACTATGCTTCTGATGGAGAACAGTTGACTAGTCATGTAAGATCTCTAATGGAGTGGCTACAGAGGCTGCTCCTACAGGCAGGCAGGCAGGGGTGTTTAGCAGGGACTAGATGTAACTGAGCAACTAAAGTTTAGGGCAGGTGGGAAGAATGAAGCTATAAATATTGATAACGGCCTGCTTTTACAGCCAAGAGATAGTAGTGGCCAGCAATTGTGTCAAAAGGAAAGTTGAAATTGAACAACTATGTGTATCTAGGTAGTTTATTCATGGATTCAAGGGAAGCTGGGTGGGGGCTGGTAGTGCGGCCCATTCCTGGAGCTTAGGTGGGATAGCAAAGCAACATGCAACAGTCATTCTAATTGTATGGCTGACTCTAGAATACCTAATGAGTCACAGAGCCAGGTCAGACTTAGGACTGTAGGCCTGCACACATCCAACACAGCACCAACACCTGATCTCACCACAGGCTACAGAGCAGGGCACACTCACAGAAGATCTGGTTTCTATGTTCCAGGGCATGAGGGACTCCCTTCTTCCTTGCAGTTGGTACAATGAGTATATGAAGCAGACCAGGGGACTCCTACAGCAGGCTATACATTTTCTAATGTGCTGCATCTCTAAACACCATAGCTGTGTTTGTAGCTATAGTGGAATGACAATTAATGCTTTGGGGTGGGGGGAATGTAAGCCTACTGTTGACAGAGGTGCCAGATGGAAAATACCTGATTTTCTTTTCAAGGTAAAAATCTCGTTCCTTAGAAATGTAGGAAACGAAATGAAGAGCAGTATGAGCCAGACAATACTCCTTCATAGGCCGGCTGAAGATTGCTTGTCAGCCTCTCATCATCATGACTTTGAGCAAGGCTCTCTGCCTCAGGCCTTGACAGACACAGGCTCTGCTGCCCGCATACCCGTTTCTTGTTCTGACTTCTTTACAAACCCAGTTCACTAATCTTAAGGATCTGATGTTCCTAGCCAATGATCCTAAGGCTGTGGGGTCTGGGACGGGAGATGAGGAAACATAATAAGCATAGTTCTGGGGTGTAATGGTGCTTTGCTTCCTGCAATACATGACACTCATACTGTCCACTCTCTCCCAGCTGACCAACAGTTAAGACAAGGGCTTCAGTGCAGCTGTTCCAATGCACACACAACAAGGCAGGGGCTTCTGTTGTACTTACTTTCTTGCTTATGGACAAAAGCAGTACCCAACCCCTGTGCCAAGGGGTCCATGGATAGCTGTAGCATAACAGATGGAGAGAAGTGGGTGAGGTAACTGGGTGGAATACCCTAACCCAACATAGTCCCGAATACTTTAAGAGATAGCAGCAGTCATCAGAATGTCCTCACCTACTCTGAGCCCCTTTTCCATCTTTTATTTCTTTAACTGGCTGAGAAAATGATCCCTACAAGCCTAGCTGGTATGGACATAACATGTTTCTTGTATGCCTGCTCCTTTTAGAAGATTCCAGTGCTTTGGAACTTCTACCTTCTGTCCATACCCACATCTGTATTGGTTCATTTTCAAGTCCTTAAGCTCCATAGTCACCAGCCTTGACTGCTCGCCTTCCTACAGATACATGAACAGCTGTCTTCTCACCATTTGCTCTTGATACACTTAAACATGAACAGGTTGGGGCTGGAGAGGGCTCCGCAGTTAAGAGCACATGTTACTCTTGCAGATGACCTCTGTTCAATTGCCAGCACCCTCATGGCAACTACAATTACAAGTCATTTCAGAAAAGTGATCCAATGACCTCCTCCGGATTCTGTGAGCACCAGAAATTCATGAGGTACAAATACATGCATGCAGGCCAAACACTCATACTTGTATATGATGATGATGATGATGATGATGATGATGATGATGATAATAATAGAATAGCCATGTATATATAGACATATATAGACATACGCAAGGGTAAAGCAGACCCCGGGGTTGTGTATCTCCAGACTTGCTCCACCAGCGTTGGTAAATGCCCACACCACTGGTCTATTTCGCAGTCTAACATTGAAGCTTCCTTGGGCTCTTCTTTCTCTTTCCTATCCTGTCCAGATTATGTAAGGATTTGGTCCCTCCTTCATGATACATCCACAAATCCAACCTCTTCTAAATACTCAGTTCACATGATCAATAACTGTCACCTGAATTCGTGAATAAAAGCCTCCACACCGGCCTCCCAGATCCCACCTCTGCCCTTCTCAGTCAACAATCATACAACAGGCAGAGCATCAGAGCATCTTCTGGATTCTGCTCAGTCATCCCTGTGGCCACCACTTCATTTAGGATAAGAGCCACACCCATCAGTACCCTGTGATCTGCCCTTCCCACCATTACATCTTACTGGATGCCTTACTATTCTTATTTTGGTTCCTCTACACTTAATAGCCTTGTTTTTTTTTCAAAATGCTCCCTTCACCAAATAATCACATACTGGCTTCCAAAGTTTACTCAAACATTGCCTTCACAGGAAGATGCCCTTTCTAGAGTTCAACATTTATAACCTACCTATCCTGTCTTCTTTCTGTACCTCTTGGCCCCTCTATTTCTTTTACTTGATTTATTTTCTCTATAGTGTTTGTCACACTCTAACATGCAATAAAATTTAGGTAACTCTGATTGGTTTAGATCTATCTTGCTTTTTTCATTAACTCCTAGAAAAGAAAGATTTGGGGGTTTTTTGTTTTTTTTTTTCCATTTTGTAGTCCCTAGCATCTAAAACAATGACTGGCATAGTAAGCATTCAGTAAACATGTATTGGATAGCTGAGTTATAGAATAACAGCATAGGAAGAAAAAGGATCCAAAGGATTGGGGCTAGAGAGATGTATGGTGCTTAACAGCTCTTTCTACACTTTCAGAAGACCTGTTAGGCTCCCAGCACACATATCAGAAGGCTCAGAACAGCTTGTAACTCCAGAAGGGGGTTAATTCCCTCTGCTTCCCTCCACAGGCAACTGCACCCAAGCACTTACACACACACACACACGCACACACACACACACACACACACACACACGACAGTCATGCAAATGCAAATGAATACACATAAAAATAAAATGAAATCGTAAAAACAAAAACAGTATTCAGAAGATTAGTTATCCTTAAAGACATACTGAATGGCTTTGCCTCCATCAGAATAAGTACACTTCTATTCCACCAAATTTAAGTCAAAGAAAAATTATGTAAGCCAAGAACAAATATGTTTGCAATGCTATAAAGAGAAAAATGTATAGAGTATTTCTTTTCTTCATTTCAAAGAAATAAGAAAATTGCTAATATACTGGTAAAAAGAAACTAATGGGGGAGACAAACAAGTAGTTCACAGGTAGGGGAGGCATGTAAATCATTAAAGAGATATTAACTAAGACAGCTAAACAGTAGCTTTCACCCAATAAGCTAGAAAAAACATTAAGAAATGTGTCAAACACATTTGTGAGGCCACTGGGGAATGAGAGGGTGGGGAGCAGGTAAATCAGGGGAATCCTGGAAGGCACCACAGTACAAAGGACAGGATGCACAATCCATGGCCCACTAGTTTCATCATTTCATCCAGAAATGCATCAAGATACATGAATAGGAAGGTTTATAGTAGCATCAGTCATAAAAGCCAAAGGCTGCCAACAGCTGCCAACCTGAGTCCTCTTCAGCAGCAGGTTGTTTTTCTAAGTGAGACAGGACTGTTCTCTTCTCCAGACAGCAGTGTATACCCACTTGTGAGGGGCAGTGAAAAGGAAAACTGCAGAGCGTGCATTTCCTTCGTCCTTCTATTAAAAGGGCTGGCATAAAGGTATATTTGTATGTCTGTGTTTATGCATCCATTAAAAATGTATTTTGAAAAACACTCAAGGAACTATTAATAAATGTCTGTCCTAAAATGGGAAGGTTGAGGCAAAGGGATTTTAATACTGACCACATTTTCAAGGTATTTGAATGTTTTATGTTTTTAAAAAAATGTCTAATAGAAATGTTTATTTTAAAACTATCACCCCCACACACACAAGCATTGGGCATTGTAAGACACTATTTCTCTACTAAAGTACATAGTTGTGTATCTTTTTAGTGTTATAACTTTTCTCCTGCCTATCTGATCCTCCTTCATCACCCAGGCCCTAACAAAACCAATTCCTGTCTGCCAATCACAAAGACAATTGCATTTAATGGCTTATCCCCCTCTCCCCAGGCTTGGTCCTCAACACAAGCTTTAGGAATAAGAACAGTCATGAGGTCCTTTTGTTCCTATTTTAAAATTCACAGTTCAAAAGCTCAGCAATGACCTAGAAAAGGGAAGAGAAAGGCCATGTGGAAATTGTAGGCCCAGGATGCTTTGCATAAAAATCATAAAACTGAACATATTAGGATAAGGGAAGAAACCATATACTTTAGCCTTGAAGTGCTCATCTTTCTCACTTTTTAACTGAAACCCAAATCCAAGATTATATGTTAAAACAATGGTTTCATTGAACTTTACTGATGGTGATGCTCATGAAAATAGGCTTGGATATGTGCCTTATGTTTTATGCTAAGTTTTCATGGGCAAGTGGGATTCACATTCACACTCAGTGAAGAAGTCTAATCTTCCTAGGCATGGGAAAGTGGTCAGGATGGGAAATGGAGTAAAAGCAGGTATCAGAAGAAATTGGCCAGTGTTGACCTCTGATTAACTAGATTTAAAAGCACCTAGGGCAGATGTTCTCCCACCTTTTCATAAGAGTCACCTAAGACCATCAAATAAACACAGAGATTTACATTATGATTCATGCCAGTAGCAAAATTACAGATATGAATAGCAACAAAAATAATTTTATGAGGGATGGTATTAAAGAGTCACCATGTTAGGAAGGTAGAGAAGGTCTTCTTCCCCCACCAACCCCACCCCTAATATTCATTGCTCAACCAGGATCCTGCTGACTCATCCATTCCAGACTTCACTTCATCCTGGTGTACAGCAGTGTCAGGACACCCTGAGGGAAGAAGCGGAAAGACAGAACCACAGTAGGTCACTGTGGGAAGAAAGAATGTCCTTGGAACTGGATCTTGCCCTAGCTACTTCTTATACCCCATTTCTCTGCTTGCTGGCCACAGCTCTGCTTTACAATACCCTCTCCATCATGATGGCCTGATACAACCCAACCACCCTTCACCATTTCCAACCAACTTCTCTGACGAGCACAATTGGTATTTTTGTTCTATCAATTACACAAAATTCAGGGATGAGAAGACTGGAAAGACTGCTTGGTGGTTAAAGTGCTTGATATCTACATAAGAACCAGAGATCAGACTCCCAGAACTCATGTCAACACTAGTAATTCCAGCACTCATGTGGTGGGATAGGGGATCCCCAGTGTAAGATGACTAACTAGACTACACATATTAGTGAGATCTGTCCAACTGAAAGATCTTGACTCAGTAAATAAGGCCTCCATACTATCCAGACATACATGTTCACATACATATGTAACCCCACATAAAAGAATTCACATACACGCATACATACACAGACACACACAGACATACAGACACTCACCCACACATAGCAGGGGTCAGGGGGACAAGATAAGTGCTTACAGTTCATGATGGGCACTAATCATATGTCAAAGGTTCAATGGTTACATGTAGCTAGTGACAATCACAGTGAACAGTACACATAAGGAGTGCTCCTGTGTATAGGGGGCGGTTCTGATTCTCTGATTGGGAATCTGCCTGTGAACACTGAAGGTTCTGTTCCACAATTGGTTCTTGATTGATCAATAAAGATGTTCACTCCCAATGAGCTGAGCTGAATAGTTGAGACTTTTAGTTTTCCCACAGGCAGGCTAGCAGATGCAAGGGAGGAGAAAAGAATTCACCATGCTTTGGAGGGAGAAAGAGCCACCAGCCATGTGAGAGCTAGGGCAGAGTGGGCATTGGTTACTTCCTGACTGGGCCTGAGGTAGCAGACAGGAGATTAAGGTGAGGGCAGATTTAGGGTGCTGAGCTAGAGCTAAAGGTAACTGAGTAACAGAAATTGAGAGCAGATTCAGAGGTGTTGAGCTGGGGTGAAAAAAAGAACATGATAGCCAAAGTAGGATTAGAAGAGCCTGGCCATTGAGTTAAAGTATATTAAACATAAGTGTGTGTGTGTGTGTGTGTGTGTGTGTGTGTGTGTGTGTGTGTGTGTATAGCTCTGTCCACCCAGAGCTTAAAGCAGGCTAGTAGGCACTGCACACAATACATGTGACCACAACCAGTGCTATTGGATAGGCTGCAGTGCATTATTGTAATGTACTGTAGTTCTTCTGAGATCTAAGACCCCATTTAAGGCATTTCCAACAGCAGTCATATGTGCCTGGGATATCACCTGTATCAATACTCCAAATCACTGGAAAATTCATTCAAAGCAAAGAAAGGAACCAACAACAGCCCAAGAGGATTCCATGTCTTGTGTCTTGTTGCTTTGGGTCATTTGATATGTTACACATGAGACATATGCTTGTACAACATCTGAAAAAGCTTTTACCACCCTTCGACAAGAGATACAAAACACAAGACTCTTGAAGGGATAATTATGTGCTTGAAAACACATTCTTGAAACTGTTTGAGTAAATGAAACAATATCAAAAAAATCCTAACAGGAGAGTTGGGAGAAACCAGGCCATGATAATGAGAAGACAGCAGATCAGAGAACTAAAATCCATGGCCCTTGGAAGGCAGTGGTGCCAGCTTTCTTTCTGATGGAGGGGTCTTTCCTGAAATGTGGCCTATCTCAGCTGCCAGCAGAACTACCACCATTTACTTAGCAGCTACTGCTTCTCCAGGCTCTGAGTTATGGTCTGTTCCCAGACAATATCCAGACCGAGCTTATTACAACCCAAATGAGGTCCCACTCTCTCCGTTACCTCCCATCACATTTAAAATACAATCTAGCCTCTTTTCCAGGGAGACCAAGATGAGCACTAATATTTCTTCTCTCCCATGGTCTCCTTTCAATCTCCTGTTGCCCAAAATGTTCCACACCCTGGCTCTCCTCTAGGCTCTCAGGCATGTCCAGGTCACTTCCCAGCCACTCTAATGGCTCTTATCTCTACAAATGCCTCATTCTGGGCTGTTGTATGGACAGCTCCTTCCTGTCACTCAGGTTTTGCAAGGTTTTTGACTGACACTGATTTAAAATAAGCCTTGCCAGGCCAGTCTTAGTCTTCCGTGTCCTGTGCAGCTATTTTGTACCCTTCCCTCGTTACTCCTAGAATTATCTCCTAACTCATTCTGGGTTCCCTAGCATGAAAGCCTGAGGATTCTTGTGAAGGACTGACTTCCTGAGGCACTTGCCTCTGACAGAGCTTGTAAAGGATCACGGGAATTGAACCAAGGCATGAAAAAAGATGAGCAAAGATGGATTCTGATGATGTCTGGCCCTCTTCTTCCCTTTGGAAGCCCCAAAGCTGAAAGTGCTTCACTGAGTCAGCTTGCCTTGTGCAAGGGCAACAATCTCTTGTCTCCCACAGCTATCAGTCATAAACTGATGGCTGCCCTGGGGGAAACGATACAAAGTTTTAGGCAGCCCTAATTGCATAACACCAAAGTGCTTCTACACAAAGACGGAGAGGTGAGGAGTTTAGCAGCCCCAGCTAGGGGATGGGCACCCCAGAATCCCCGAAAAGAACTGGCAGCATGCCAAATGCTCATTTAGTAATCTGTCTGTCCACCCTGCTAGATTTTAAGCTTCATGACCATAAAGATTTGGCTGCTTCATTACTGTGTTTTATAACACAGTACATATAAGCACTCAGTAAATTCTAGTTGAAGATATAGTGGATTAATTCATAGCTAACATATGCTACTTATTCTAGCTAGATAATCTTTACAGCTGTCCTGGAGTAGGGACTTTCAAGTCTGAATCCCTTTCCAACCTTAGATCCAAGCAGGTTTATGAGCCAATTAGCCTATTGGGTTGAATAAAATTAAATCAAAATGGCAAACTGTTCTGCCACTTTTACCTTGAGCTCCTCCCAAACCCCTACAACTTCTGCCTCACACATCAGCACTTTCTTTTGTATTTAAAAATATTTATCCCCAAAGCCTCAGGCCATCCAACCAAAGAGCCCCAAAGGATAAGTGTAAGGGACTGTGTTCTGTCATGCTCCGTTTTGTTGCACTGCTAGCTAAGATACATTTTAAACAAGCACGCGCTAGTGGGTGGTAACATGGCTTATCTGGGTCGCCTAGAGGAAATGCACTGGACGCATTAAAGTTATACATCATTTTAATAGTACATTTCTATGGATTATTTCTGTAATCCCAGCTCCAGTGTCTCGGTGTGGCTTTCTATTGTTGTAATGTTGTAAACTCCATGGCCAAAGCAATTTAGGGAGGAAAGGGTTTATTTCAGTTTACAATTGTCAGATAACTGAGAGAAGTCAGTGAAGAGATTCAATGTAGAAACCTAGAGGCAGGAACTAAAGCAGAGGCAATAGAGAAGTACTGCTTCCTGAATTGGTCTTCATGCCTTGCTCAGCCTGCTTCCTTAGAACCCCCAGGACTTCTTGGCCAGGACGCACCATATTCAGTCTGCTTCCTATACCATTCAGGACCATGCTCCCAGGGTAGCACCACAATAGGCTGGGCCCTCTCACAGCAATCATAAATTTTAAGAAAAAAAATGCCCTACAAGATTGTCAACACAGGCAAATCTATCATCATCATCATCATCATCATCATCAGTATTATTCACTTTACATCCTGATTACAGTCCTGCTCCTGCCTCTCTTCCTAGTGGCACCCTTACAAGTCCTTCCCCCATTGTTCCCCCCTTCTCATCAGATAAGGGAGCCCCCCCCTTGGCCACTTCCCTGTCTACCTTCATCAGATCTGACACAGGCTAATCTTAAGGTGACATTTTGTTAATTGAGGATCCTCCTGTCAGATAACAATAGCTTGTGTCAGGTTGACAAAATCTAGCCAACACATCTAGGGAGGAAGAGATAGTAGAATCTCTGGGGCTGTCTGACCAGTCATTCTAGCCAAATCAGTGAGCTTTGGTCTCAATAAAAGCCCCTATTCCCAAAAAGTATGATGGACAACAATTGAGGAAAGCAGCTGATGTCAACTCTGACTTCCATGTGCTTGTGCACTCACACCATTATACCCACACTCACTCATGCAGTTTTTAAACTATGAGCAACAAGAATATTCCAGAATGCCTCATACCATTCATTCATTGCTAGGGACTCATCAGTCATGTTAAAACACAATGCTTTAGTAAGCCACTCTACGTTAAGTATAATGTTTTCACTTTTCCCTCCTAATGCTTCTCAGACATACACATACACATACACATACACATACACATACACATGTCAGAGTCCACACCCTTAAAGGAATCTACCTAAATTTTAGAAATTTACCTAAATCTACTTTCTCTATAGTCCATTAACTCTGCATACGTCATCAGGGTTTGGAGTTTGTGAACTTTTTTTTGTTTTGTACAGGTCTTGTGCTGACAATCACAGTGACAGCGATCTCATGAGTACCAAGAAGACCTCACTCTTGTAAGAATGATTCATGGGCCTTTAGTACCAGTATCACCTGCAGCATGCTGCTCCCTCCCCAAAAAACTTCCAAACAGAATCTGTATTTTAGATGCTCCTCAGCCTCTTCCAGTGTGGGTGAGGCTTTTAGATGCACTGCCCTGGTGCTTGCATGCAGACTTTGCCATCTCTTTTCCATTGGGAAGGCTAATCTTCCTATCATACCGCTATTTATTCCCTAGATTCCTCCCACTCAGAGCATAAATAGGATCTAGATCTCTGCTCTGGTTTGTAAGAGTCAGTTTGGGAGAACTGGCATCGAGGTTCCCACCTGCAGCACCAGCATTCAAGAGGTTGGGAGTGTAAGGTTAATCTAAGTCACAAAGTAAATTCAAGGCCAGCCTGGGCTACATAATATCCCAGAATTATTTCAGAAGTAGAAAGAGAGACATCAATTGAGATCTTCAAAATTAGGTACTTTTCCTGTTTGACTGTAAAGTCTCCTAACGTATCTGAAACAACTAAATTATTTGCAAAGTGTAATGCATAACAAAATTGTGGGAATCCATTTAAAATTCCCCATGCTCAGAGCCTGGTCCTCAGCATGATGATGAGAAAAAGTGTGCTTAAGCAACAGAGCTGAGAAAGAAGTGATTATGTCAAGCCAGGGGTTGTGGGGTATGCCTTTAACCCCAGTACTCAGGAGGCAGAGGCAGGAGGATCTCTGTGTTCAAAGGCCAGCATAGTCTACAGAGCGAGCTCTAAGATAGCCAGTGTTACACAGAGAAACCTTGTCTCAGAGAGAAAAATGGGAGGAAACTCTGCTCCCCAAAAGGCCTGGTCAGTTCCACCGGTAGAGCTCATAAAAGAAGACTAACCTGACCTCTCCTCACATCCCAGATCTCTATCTGTACATGTCATCTCTTTCCTATACACATATTCCTGTCACCATGATGTCATCTGCCATAAGGTCCCCAACCAGAGCCAGGCTGACAGAAGGACCTAGTCCTTCAACTTCCAGAACTGTTAGCCAAGCCAACCTTTTTTTTTTCATTATACAGTGCCCATCATCAGAGATTTTTATTATACAGTATGAGAGAGATTAGGACCCTTGTCTTGGTTCCAAGTCTCCCAAAAGGGATATTATCCCTGATTCTGGACTGGCAGACTTCAAAAGATGTCACAACTGCAACTTTTTTGTGTTGCTGAATATCATACTTCTGTGTTTTGACCATGTTGTCTTTTTCAAGTAAACACAGTGACCCTCCAGAGGCCAATGGGCCAGAGTCACACTGTAAATCTGTACAATGATTAAGAGTTTTCTTTGAGGATCTGAGGGAAGTATCTTATGTTTAAATACATTTAATTTTATTTAATTGTATTTAAATTTTAAATCTTAAATTTATTTAAACTTAATTTAAATTCACTTCAATTTAAAATACATTTAAACTTTTCAGTTCTTTGGGGTGATAATACCCTGGGTTAGAGCCTTTTATTCTGAACATGGCAATGCTAGGAATTGAACCCAGGGCCGTGTGCATGACAGAGAGTGCTTTTCCACTGAGCTATGTTGGTTTCACAAGACAGAGTCTCACATGTAGCTCAAACTAGCCTTGTACTCACTATAAGCCCACAGTGCCTCAAACCCATGATCTCCCTGCCTCCGTCTTTCCTCTATACCAAGCTGAAGGGCTTTTTATTTTTAAGACAAATTCCAGTCAATGTGAGAACTAATGAGTTTGGCAATTACTGTATACTAGAATTTTCCACATTTATTTGATTATCTGTTAATCACACAGAACACATTTAAAATGCTAATTCTTAGGCTCATTTCCTGAAAAGTCAAACACAGAAGCACTTGTAAGCCATTGAGCCAACTGCTTGCTGAAGGGGCAAGGCAGGGCGAAAGGTGTTTGTGAGCGGCAATGAATGACTTGAAGTTAGTGATGGATGCAAGCTAACTGCTCTGTGTTCTGCTCAGGATAGCTCCCCTCTTACAGGCCAGAGCCCAGTCTTATTTTGCATTAGATACTTCCTGAGGTATTGCATATTAACTAAATCAGTTACCCCAGGTTCCCTTTTGATTATGCTATGAAGAAGCATTTTTATGGTCTTAGCCCCTTGACTATAAAGGCAGAGTCACATGGCCAAAGCTTCTGAAAGCTGTCAAATTTGGTGGCTTCCTAAACTGGAACGTGGCTCTGTTTTTTGATTACATTATCACCAGCTTTCTGTTTTCCAACTTCTTCCCTGCGTAAGCTTGCCTGTCCTGGAACTTGTTCTATAAACAGACCTTGAACTCAGAGATTTTCATGGTTCTGTCTCCTAATGCTGGGATTAAAGACATGTATGACCATGCCTGGACCTAAGCTTTTCTTCACCTAGAACTTGCTCTGTCCCAGGCTGCCCTTGAACTCGGAAATCTGCTTGCTTCTGTCTCCTGGGATTAAAGATGTATACCATGATGCCTGGGCCTAAGACTTTCATGGCTACTATTCTTCAAGATCCAGCTCAAAACCCTGTGTCTTCCAGCCTAGATATCTCAATCATGGTCCACTAGAACACACCAAGCTGCCCTAAACAGCCTGCTATCCCCTCTGGACTTCCCTTCTTCTCCTACTTTCAGTGGATCTGTGGCTCCTGAAGCATATAGACCTGTGGATCCAGAACCATACCCATCAGATACCCACCACCTGAAACATCATGACCATTGAGATTAACATTCTTTCCAATGCTTACTGCAACAGGAACATCCAGGGAACAAAGTCAGGCCAATATGATACCTTCAGAGCAAAGCAAGTCCTGATATACTAACAGAACCAAAGCACAAGAAAATTAACGTAAATCTAATCTTATAAAAATGATAGATTCCTTTAAGGAGGAAATTAATAAATCCCTTAAAAGAAATACAGAAAAATACAATCAAACAGATAGAGGTCTTTAAAGAAGAAACAAATTCCTTAAAGATAGACAGGAAAATACAATTAAACAGGTAAAGAAAATAAATAAATATAGGTCTCTATACAAGACCTGAAAGTGGAAACAGAAGCAATAACAAAAACACAAACTGAGGGGATCCTAGAGTAGAAAAACCTAGGGAAGAGAACAGGAACAACAGATGTAAGCATCACCAACAAAATACAGGAGATGGGAGAAAGAATCTCAGGCACAGAAGATACAAGAGAAGAAATTTATACATCAGTCAAATAAAATGTTAACTCTAAAAAATTCCTGACAAGAAACATCCAGGAAATCAGAGATACCATGAAAAAAAATCCTAACCTCAGAATAACAGGAACAGAAGAAAGTGAAGAGTCCCAGCTCCAAGACCTAGAAAATATTTTCCGCAAAATCATAGAAGAAAAACTTTCCAACTTAAAGAAAGAGATGCCTATAAACATACAAGCAGCTTATAGACCACTTATTAGACTGGACCAGAAAAAAATCTTTACAGCACATAATAATCAAAACATGAAATCTACAAAACCAAAAAAAATATTAAAAAGCGGCAAGGGAAAAACAACAGATAACATACTGTGCCTTCCTCCAGCCTTGAGTAGGCCCGAAAGACCTTGTTTACCACAACAGACCAAGTGATAGGATCTAGGTGGAGTTACCCACCTTGGCTGCACGGAACTTAGTAGAAGAACTGCCCTGGGCTTGCCTTGAGATATTTCCAGCCTTGACCAAGAACAAATTCCCCCACCAATATCCAGCAGAAACAAGAAAGGGTCAGGGTGGAGGCCTTCCCCTTTAAATTGAGAGCTGAACATTAAAGCGTCAAGCCTTGATCAGAGAACTTTGTCTTGGCTTCATCTTTTCTCACTCTCTGTCCCTTTCCTCATTTCCATCTCCCCTTTGAGGAGAATCCAGTTGATCCATGGCCACAGGTGGCTACAACATACAAAGGCAGACCAATCAGCATTACACACAACTTCTCAACAGAGACTCTAAAATCTAGAAGAGGCTGGACAAATATCTTGCAACCTCTAAAAAACCACAGATGTTAGCCTGGATTTCTATATGAAGCAAAACTCTCAATCACCATAGATGGAGAAAACAAGATATTTTAAGACAAATCAAAGTTCAAACAATGGCTATCCACAAATCGTACAGAAAATACTAGAAGGAAAACTCCAACCCAAGTAGTATAACTACAGCCAAGAAAACATAGGAAACAAGTAATTCCATACTAGGAAAAACAAGAGAAGCACACAGAAACACACACACACACTAACACAACCAACATCAAAACAACAGGAAATAACAATCACTGATCATTAATATCTCTCAACATCAATGGACTCAACCTCAACAAAAAGACACAGGCTAACAGAATGGATGTGAAAATAGGATCCATCATTCTGCTGCATGTAAGAAAGACACCTCAGCAATAAAGATAGACATTACCTCAGAGTAAAGGGCTGAAAAAAAGTTTTCCAGCAAATAGATGAAAGAAGCAAGCTGGAGTAGCCACCCTAATATCTAATAAAATAGACTTTCAATCAAAATTAATCAAAAAACATGGTAAAGAACAATTCATACTCATCAAAGAAAACCACAATAAAAACCCAAGATGATATCTCAGTTCTGAACATCTATGTCTCAAACACAAAGGCATCTACATTTGTAAAAGAAACATTGGTAAAGTTTAAATTACATATTGAATCTACATACATTAATAGTGGGAGACTTCAGCATCCCACTCTCATCAATTGACAGGTCGTCCATACAAAAAACAGAACAGAGTAATAACGAAACTAACAGACGTTATGAATCAAATGGACCTAACAGACATCTATAGAACATTTCACCCAAACACAAAAGAATATACCTTCTTCTCAGCATCTCATGGATCCTTCTCCAAAATTGACAATATAGTTGGTCAAAAAGCAAGTCTCAATAGGTATAAGAAAATGAAACAGCACCTTGTACCTTATCAGACCACCGTAGAGTCAAGCTAGACTTCAACAAAAACAAAAACACCAGAAAGCTTACACACTAGTGGAAATTGAACAACACTCTACTCAATGATCTCTGGATTAAGGAAGAAATAATGAAAGAAATTGAAGATTTTCTAGAATTTAATGAAAATGAAGGCACAGCATACCCAAATTTATGGAACACAATAAAAGCAGTGCTAAGAGGAAAGTTCATAGCACAAATTGCCTCCATAAAAACATTAGATAAGTTCTCATTTCAACAATTTAAAAGTATACTTGAAAGCTCTAGAAAGAATGAGGAGGAGAAGGAGGGGTAGAGGAGGGGAAGGAGGAAGAGGAGAAGGCAAGAAAATTAATAATTTGATTATTAAAAATAATCAAAATTAGGACTGAAATCAATCAGTTAAAAACAAAGAAAACAATAGAAAGAATCAATGAAACCAAGAGCTGATTCTTTGCAAAAATCAACAAAATAGACAAACCCTTAGCCAAACTAATCAAAAGACAGAGAGAGTGTATCCAGATAAACAAAATAAGAAATGAAAAGAGAGACATAACAGATACTGAGGAAATTCAAAAAATTGTTAAGCCTTACTTCAAAAGCCTATCCTCCACAAAATTGGAAAATTTTAAGGAAATGGATGACTTTCTAGACAGACACCACTTACCAAAGTTAAATAAGGAAGAGGTAAACTTTTTTTTTGTTGTTATGCTTTGTTTTTAAATTAATTTTTTATTGGATATTCTATTTACATTTCAGATGTTATCTTCTTTCCCCATTCCCGCCAACCAAAAGCCTCATTTCCCATCCTCCCTCCTCCTGCTTCTATGAGGATGTGCCCCCACCCCCCCACCCTCAAATTTCCCCATACTGGGACATCCAGCCTTCACAGGACCAAGGACCTCCTCTCCCACCTATGCTCGGCAAGGCCATCCTCCCCTAAACATACAGCTGGAGCCATGAGTCCCTCCCTATGTACTCCCAGGCTGGTGGTTTAGACCTTAGGAGCTCTGGTTGGTTGGTGAACATTTAATTAGCTCTATAACCACTAAAGAAATAGAAGCAGTCATTAAAAGTCTCACAACCAAAAAAAAGCCTAAGGCCAGATGGTTTTAGTGGAGACTTGTACCATGCTTACAAAGAAGAGCTAATATCAATATTCCTCAAACTATTACACAAAAATAGAAACAGAAGGAATACTGTCAAATTCATTCTGTGAGGTCACAGTCACCCTGATACCTAAACCACACAAAGATCCAAGAAAGAAAGAGAACTTCAGATTGATTTCTCTTATGAACATTGATGCAAAAATACTCAATAAAACACTCACAAAAGGAATCCAGGAACACATCAAACACATCATCCATCGTGATCAAGTAGGCTTCATCCCAAGGATGCAGAGATGGCTCAATATATTGAAATCCATCAACATAATCCACTATATTAACAAACTTTTTTTAAAAACCCATATGATCATCTTATCAGATGCTGAAGAAGCTTTTGACAAAATCCAACACCTCTTCATGTTAAAAGTCTTAGAGAGATCAGGGATACAAGGCACATACCTAAACATGATCAAAGCAATAGACAGCAAGCCAATAGCTAAGATCAAACTAACTGGACAGAAACTTCAAGAGATTCCATGAAAAGGGACAAGACAAGACTGCCCACTCTCTATCTACTCAACATAGATATTGATATTGAAGTTCTAGCGAGAGCAATAAGAAAACTAAAGGATTATTGAATATAAAATTAACTCAAGGAAATCAGTGGTCCCCCATTATACATATAAATGGGCCTAGAAAGAAATTAGAGAAACAACACCCTTTATTTACAATAGTCACAAATACTATAAAATATCTTAGTATATCTGTAACCAAGCAAGTAGAAGATCTGTAGGACAAGAACTTCAAGTTCCCAAAGAAAGAATTTGAAGATATCAGAAGATGGAAAGATCTCCCATGCTTAGGGATAGGTAGGATTAACATGGTGAAAATGACCATCTTACCAAACAAAGAAATAAACCACATGATCATCTTATTAGATGCTGAAAAAGCCTTTGACAAAATCCAACATCCTTTCATGTTAAAAGTCTTCAAGGGATCATGGATACAAGGCACATACCTAAACATAATAAAGGCAATATACAGCAAGCCAATAGTCAACATCAAATTAAATGGAAAGAATCTTAAAGTAATTCTACTAAAATCAGAGACAAGGAAAGGCTGCCTGCTTTCTATATCCCTTCAATATAGTTCTAGCTAGAACAATAAGACAGCTAAAGGAGATCAAAGGGAAACAAGTTAGAAAGGAAGAAGTCATTTGCAGAGATGATATGAAGAGGGGAGTTGGGGGGCTCAAGATCAGGTGTGGGGTGGGGCAGGAGAGATAGCCCGATGGCCATGAGAATAAACGGAAATCTGAAAATACAGGGGTGAGGAGGTGGTGGGCGTAGACAGACAGAAACCAGACAGAGACCTGGGATAAGGAAGGCACCCAGGAATCAATGGAGTGATTCATATCTTAGCTGTGACTCATAGCATTGGAGATATGGAACCTGAAATGACCACCTCCTGTAGTCAGACAGTAACCTCAGTGGAGTGATAGGGATACCAATCCACCCACAAAACGTTTGACCCCAAATTTATCCTGTCTACCAGAAATGCAGGGATCAGGAATAAAGCAGAGACTGAGGGAATAGCCAACTGATAACTGGCCCAACTTGAGACCCATCCCATGGGCAAGCACCAATCCCTGACACTACTAATGGTAGTCTGCTATGCTTGCAGACAGGAGTCTAGCATGGCTGTCATGAGAGGCCCCAGCCTGCAGCTGACTCAGACCGATGTAGACACCAAGAGTCACATGGTGGATGGAGCTTGGGAATTCTTATGGAAGAATAGGGAGGAAGAATTGTGGACCCCAAAGGACATAGGAACTCCACAGGAAATCCAACAGAGCCAACTTACTTGGACCCTTGGGGCTCTCAGTGACTGAACCACCAACCAAATAACGTACACAGGCTGCACCTAGGCCTCTCCACTCATATGTAGAAGATGTGTAGCTTAGTCTTCATGTGGGTCCTGAACAACTGGAGCAGGGGCTGTCTCAAAAGCTGTTGTCTGTATGTAGAATATGTTCTTCTAGCTAGGTTGCTTTGTCTGGCCTCAGTGGAAAAGAATGTGCCTCACCTCACAGAGACTTGATGTGCCAAGATGGGGGTATACACAGGGTAGCCTCATCTGTTTAAAGGACAAGAAGTTGGGGGAGGGAGGGATGGACTGTTGGGAAGGGGTGACCAAGAGAGGGGGCAGTGAGCTAGATGTGAAGTTAATAAGTAATAGATAGATAGATAGATAGATAGATAGATAGATAGATAGATAGATAGATAAAATTAAAATTAAAATTAAAAAAAAATAAGATCTAGGCCACAACTATGCCCTCTGTTTCCAGATTGTATTTCATTCCGGATTAAAAGTCCAAACTATTCCTTATTCAACTGCAAACTGAATCAAAAAGCTGAGCTGTGTGGGCTCTTGCCTGAGATCTCCCTAAATCTCTTTATCTCTTTCCTTAATATCTTTCTGACAAAGTTGGTTCATTAGTGCAGCTGCTTTTTTTTTTCAGGTCCAGAAAGCCTCTCATATAATTTTTACTGCATCTTTATATTTTGCATAGTTGAGAAATACTGTAAAGAGCAGTTTTTACATTAATTTGTATATTCTTGAACTCATGTTTTCAGAGTTCTTTCCCACAGCCTTAAGGGCTGTCCTGAAGGTCACAGTTATAATGTCACCAATTTGCTGAGGAACATCAGACACATTCTTGCTTCCTGGAATCATGCTATTTCTGATTACTGTGGAGTCATTAACATTGGCATGGAAAACATTCTCCAATAACCTTGGCAAGGAGAACATTCCCCAAAGGAGGAACATAAAGTAAAATATATACGTTATTATACAAGCAGGCCTTATACCTACAGCAACCATCAGCACTGGAGACAATCTTCACTATTCCAGAGGCAGGAGCTGTGTCACACAGGCCTTTCCCTTCCATGGCCATGCTGGACCTGGCACACATGGAGTCAGTCTTGTTCGTTTTAGCTGACTCTAGAACTTAATTCTACCAGGTATTCTTATTTTATTTCTGTTGCTGTGATACCAAAAAAAAGCAAAAACAAAACAAAAATTTTTAAAAAAACCTTTATTTTAGGGAATAAAGGGTTTATTTTAGCTCACAATTTCACTTTACAGTCTATTATTGTAAGGAAGTGGGGGTATTAACAAATCACATGACACCACATCAAGAGCAGAGAAAGATAGAGGCACACATGCTTGCTTGCCTGTATTCCCCTTGAGTCTTCCACTCTTAGTTTAGGACACCCAGCCTAGAGAATGGTGGTGCCTATGATATACTGTACCTTCCCACATCCATTAACTCAACCAAGACAACCCCTCCACAGAGATTTCCATAGGCCGACCAATACAGACAAGCCTACACTGAGACCTTTCCAAGGTGATTCTGAGTTCTGTCTAGGTGAGAATTAAGGCTAGCTCTTACACCAGGTGTACAAGATTAGTGAAAATGATGGTAACACGAGGTTCAAACCTAAGAAACTTCTAGCACTTATAGAGCTTCCTCCACATACAATGGTTCAGTGTGACTCAAATTGGATTTGTTGTCAGACATTTGGAAGATTGTCAAACATCATAATCCATAATTATGCACACCTGGAATCCCAGCAGTTGGGAGGTGGA
Source organism: Grammomys surdaster (assembly GCF_004785775.1). NCBI lineage: Eukaryota > Metazoa > Chordata > Mammalia > Rodentia > Muridae > Grammomys > Grammomys surdaster. The sequence continues at coordinate 1,573,259 of NW_021604753.1, read as the reverse complement.
GGCATGAAGATGTGAGTTTAAGTCTACCCTGGGCTACATGGAGAGACTCTGTCTCAAAAAAACAATTAAAAAGAATCTGAACTCTGAGGCTCTCCTCTTCAAATATTCAAACTAATATACATGAGACAAAGCCTGAGAATCTGGCTCTTTAACAGATTTAGGGATGCTTTCAAAGGCATGAAGCTCTAGGCTCAGTCTGTAGTGCTGCAAAAGGTAAGGAAATACATCATTATGTTCAATCTTTTAAAAAAAAACTGTTCCTTTTGCAAACTTCTAGAATCAAAAAAGATCTGGAACACATTTGATAAAGTACTTGTTTCTCACACAGTCTGTCAGGCTCACTAAGTTGTGAATAAGCCAACCAAGATCAACAGAGGTTTGGTCAAATTTGGGGGAAAGCTAAAGCCAGAACTGAATCCCAGGCTTCCAAGACAAAGCTTTGTAACAGTTCCACAGTGTGTGTGGATATGCGTGTGTGTGTGTGTGTGTGTGTGTGTGTGTGTGTGTGAGAGAGAGAGAGAGAGAGAGAGAGAGAGAGAGAGAGAGAGTGTCTTTGATAGCCTCTAATCAAGACTACTTTTTAAAATCTTGCCTCTTTATGTCAAAGGGGAAAGAGAAGCCACCTGACCTCATCTCCCCAAAAGCATGCATTTACAATTGGCTCATTTACTCATGCCCGTCTGTGTGCCACTCCCTGGCAGTCCTTTCTGTACCCTGAAAGCCAAAATGAGTGGAAAAAAATGAAGCCACAATAGCTTGTCACACCTATCTTCAAGATTCCCCAGGGCCTACTTTATTTATTGCAGTATCCTAGGCCCACAGAACCTACAAGGACTTGCATGAGTCTCTTCCATTGCCCACTCCACAAGTCCTCCTCAGCTAGAATGATCCACCCTTGTTCACTCAGTCCCAGCTGCATCTGATGACCCTTGCTGTCTCCCAGATGTGCCAGACCTGCTTCTGCCTCAGGGCTTTGGTATAGCTGCTCCCTCTGACTAGATTACTGTTCTCCATATTCAATATGGCTCCCTCCTTTGAAAAGTTGATCAAATTAGCATCTTTCTACTGAGGCCTTCTCTGATCATCCCTCTTTGAGTTTGTACCACATCCATGGCTCTCCCAATGCACGTTATTTCCAGGTATAGTTTTCTTAATGTGATTGACAATCCTTCTTCCATATAAAGCAATTTTAATGTATGTACTATGTGTTCCCATCCCTTGGCACTCCTATGTAAGTGAGGGCAAAGATTCATGCTGACTGTATATCTCCAACACCTATTAAAACCACAGCCAGCACAATTAGAGGTTCAACAAATATTTTTTGATAGAATGAACATGCTCATTCACTCACTTGAATAGGAATTTATAGGCCCAGCATATCCATTGATCATGCAGAAATAAACAAGGTCCATTTCTCTGGAAGATCACATCCCACCATAAGACAGAAACCAAAATTCAGATACATAAGCTGGGAAACATAAAGAGAATACAGTAGAGGTGTATTCTAGCACAGCCATGTGTGCATGTTTGTATCTGTATCTCTGTGTATTTTTGTTTCTGTGTACATGTGCATTTGTATATAGTTTGTATGTCTATTTGTGTGTCAGGAACATGTCTATGTATGTATGTACTATATGCATGTACTTGTGCATGTATCTGTTTTGTATGGGTGTGTCTACATTATGTACTTGTGTGTCTATGACTAAGTGTGCATGTATCTATTCCATATGCTGTTGTGTGTGTGTGCATGTGCATGTGTCTATTGTATTTATGTGTGTGGCATGAGGCCATGATAGACAGGATTGGCCAAGGCTGTTGGTTATTCTACAACCTTATGGTAAAGCTATATTGGTGAAGATACCACTTACTCATGTCATCAAACAGAGAAGTCGAGCTGGTACCTAACTAGAGGCTTCACTCCTACTATGTTCATGATACTAGAAAGTACTTTGCCTGCTATCAGAAGGGAAAGGTAATCATATTACCCAGCTATAATCACAACATCTACAACAGCAGCCTACCTGCAAGATGGACTAGTGCAAGCATGGCACAAATGTTATGAAACCAACCAACAATTTTTTAAACCCTGGATTTAAAGCTCATTCCATGAGATGGAATCTATACCTAAAACACTGCAAACATGGTCAAAACCCTGAAACTAGATAAGCTGTCTTAGTCACTGTTCTATTGATGTGGAGAGATACCATGACCTCAGTAATGTGGGGCAAGTGGAACCGTGTCACCAGACAAGAAAACTGGTATGGTCAAGCAGATTAAGGAACTTCAGCAATTCTCATAATTGAGAATGGTGGTCATTTGAATTTATTCCTGATCAGGTTCTTGTCCTGGAGCATTTGACCACAACACCCCACTAAGAGGACCCTGACGTAGCATAGAGCCTGGAGTTCTCCATGCTTATGAGGTATCTAGATAGACCTCGAGTGTATAGCCAGTGAACTTCCATTCCTGGGCATCCTTTCCTGAAAAAAATATTTAACCTCTGGTCTACCCTGACTAAGTGGTATGTACCCATTTCTACCATGAATAAACAGTTAGAACAATCAAGGCCTGCCTCCACTCCTCAAGGACTACCATGGAGTTGTCATACAGAGCCTTGCCTAAGTCTCCTGTAGAAGGCATCCCAGTATGCCTGCCACTCACCCTGAGTTAACCCAGATTCCCCCACCCAGGGCTCATCTCAGTTCCCCCCACCCTCAAACACACACACACACACACACACACACACACTCAGAGAAATATGGGCTAGGACCCCTATCTTAGGATACATTTCATCTCCCCTGAGCAGCGTGTTGGTATCCCACAAGCTCAGCACCCCAATGGGGAGAAAGCAATATAGCCTACTACCTCTGTGTTTCCCCTCCCAGATCAGCATTCTGACACCCAAGCAGCGGTGAAGTGAACCATAGACTCACGCATTCAATTGTTGGTCTTATAGAAAAAAAGCATTCAATTGAGAGTTTGCTTATAGTTTCAGAAGCTTAGTCCATTATCATTGTGTCAGGGAGAATGGCAGCACACATAGTGCTGGAACAGTAGCTGAGAGCTACAGTCTGGTCAACAGGCAGCAGACAGCAGGCAGAAGGTATAGGGAAGAGATTGAGCCCGGCATGAGCTTTTGAAACCTCAAAGCCTGCTCCCATTAACACACTTCCTCTACCAAAACCATACTTCCTAATCCTTGCAGTACTTTCACACAGTACCACTTCCTAGTGATCAAGCATTCAAATACATAAGCCTATGGGGATGGTTCTTATTCAAACAACCACATAGGTTACGGGCCATAGGGGAGAGCCTGCTACTACATGAGGACTCCTCTATATTAGATTGCCCTGTGGGGATTATCTTAATTAAGTCCAGTGATGTTGGAAGACTCAGCCCGTTGAGCTCAGTACCATTCCCTAGGTAGGGTAGCCAGAAATACATAAGAGTTGAGAAGAATGTGATGTGATTAGCTGTTTGAAGTTTCTGCCTTGACTTCCCCACAGTGATAATTCTAAGATTGAAATGTAAGCTGAAATAAGCCTCTTTTTCTCCTAAGCCAGTTTATGTCAGGTCATTTTGTCACGGAAATGGAAATGACCCAGATCCCTCAGTTAATCTTTGTACATTTAGCCTTGAAGGACAAGAAGAAGCATCTCCATATAGATATTCTCTAGATAATCAACAAGCATACACTTAGAGTTGAGCAGGTAACAGACCCAGAGCAAAGAAAGCACCAAAATGAAAGTGGAAGTGTCAGGTGTTTGTTCAGATTTTAGCTACTGTAGGGACTGATGACAAGTCAATGGTTTTAAGCAAAGCCAACCAACCAACCAAACAAACAACAAAAACAGCTTCTAGGAGCCAAGGACACTCTCTGCAAGACAAGCTCTTCGATTTTCCCAGGTTCCTTCTCCTTCAGAACCTCTGATCTTCTGTGGAATAAGTTAGCCTTGGGCCTATCTTCCCATTCATACACACAAAAACATTCTCTATTAAAACTAATATAGAGAGGTACTTTAAGTTTTCAGACTCCTTTTGTCTTGCAAACTGGTCTATCTAAATGAAAAGCATTTCTCTCACTGTTTCCCCACCAGATGCATCTACACTGCCTTCATACCCTAAGAAGCAAACTGAGAATGTATTTGTGCAGATGAGGTTGATGATCTTTCCTTCACCCAATCCCCTGAGGTGATTTTGTTGACTCTTTCTTGCAGTACTGTGAGGGAGGTGTTATCATTCCATTTTCCAGAAAGCATTTTAGACCTTTGTATCCCAACATATCAACAACAGAGCCAGAGCCCAAGTCTGGCTGAGTCCAAAGCTGAAGCTCCTCCTGTCCATCACCAGTGAGAGACAGAGCAGCAACCTGAGGATTCTAAAGCATAGAATGCATCCTTTCTTTCTCCTTCCTTTATGCCCATATGAATATTAATTTCTTTTGTCTTTGCAAATACAAGTGTTGACTAAGACACACATTATAAAATATGCAAGAGAAAACCTTCACCTTCTTTCAGGTTTTGCATTGAAAATGCATATGAATTACTTTCTTCCCTGTTACCTGTGTTGAACCTCAGGTCATCTCTACCCTTGCTCAGTGTCATTCAAAAGAACATGGTGTCTGTGGAGCAGCAAGCGATCAAGGACAAATTCCCACCAGGATCCTGATAATCCCAGCTCTGGGCATCAACCAACGCTGCACTTTAAATTGGTCAGGAGACAAGAGGACCAGAAAGGATCTCCTATCTGGCCAGCCTAGATGAGGAGACAGGGTGAGAGGGACTGAGAGTTAGGTAAGAGGACCTGCCAGGACAAAGGAAATCAACTGCTTATTAATTTTCCAAAGGAATCTGATTTCTGCATTCCTGGGTTTTTTAAAAGTTGGTAACTTTTTACCATTTTTTTTTCTTGGAAAATATCATGACCAGATATTTCCAAGATGAAACTGTATGCAAATAGGGGAAAAATTAACTGAAATCCTCTTGAAACAATGATAACCACTTTAATTAAAACAGTATTAGTCCCTACAGGAGAGGGGTTGCAGTGAGAAAGGAACACACAAGGAGCTTCAACTTTTTTCAGGATGATGTCTTTCTCTAACTTGATGTAGGATACCTCAACATTCAGTATACTGCTTCTCCAGTAATCTGTTCATGCATCTTAGATAATTCAGAACAAATGCTTGAGTGGCTGTCTTGTCTCCTGTTCCTGATGCCTCACCTCTTCCATGATGAACACTATTATCAGACCACGCAACAAAATAGACTTTCCTTTCTTAAGCCACTTTTGACAGATATTTGTCATAAGAAAAGTAGTCAATAGGAAGTTCTTGGGCCAAGGAAATAGCTCAATCAGTAGAGTGCTTGCTAAGTAAGCTTGAAGACTTGAGTTCAGAGCCCCAGAGCCCACATAAAAGGCTGAATGTGGTGATACATGCCTGTAAACCCAACACTGGGAACCAGAGACAGGAAGTTCTCTGGGACTTGCTGGCTGGCCAATTAGTCTGGCTGAATTGGTGAACTCCAGGCTCAGGGAGTCTCTGTCTCAAAAAATAAAATGAACAGAAATTGAGGAAAACACCCAACCTGATGTCAACCTCCTGCCTCCACAGGCATGTGTAAACATATGCAGGTATGTTGTGCATGCACACACAGAGAGAAATAAAAATAGTTCTTGGATGAATGGTTGGATGAGTGCATGTATGTGTGTATGGATGGATGGATGCATGGATGAATTAATGGATTAGCTTTAAGTTTTACTCTGCCTTCATTGAGAAGGCGGGCCTGGTCATGTCTACCCTGTAAATGCCATGAAAGTTAGACACACTGGCTTCTGTAGACTGCTCTCCAGCTCCTCCCTGCATATAGCCAACAGATGAGAAATGGCCCTCATTGCATGGTTATTTTGCTCTTTCAACATTCCTGCCTTAGTTTATAAAGAGAGGTACCCACTAGTCTACTTTACCACAACCTTTTTTTTTTCTTTATCTCTTTGGAAGGCAGATACAATGAAGAGCCCTCGGATAGTCATTTTAATATAATCCCTTTGAACCTCAAAACACATTTGACAGAAAACAGGCCGACACATGCAATTTTACCTTTTCTTCCAACTAACTACTGTTTACAAATGTTGCTCACTCCACCTTAGCTTGGGAAAGCTTTTCAAGGCTCCAGTGGTTAATTATAGCTGCCTCTGGGGCTGTGAAACCTGAGCCACACTTGGAGATCAATAGCTTTGACTAGACTCGGAGGGAAGAAGTGTCACTCAGGCAAGAGAAGCTGAATGCAAGCAACTCAAGAATCCAAAGTCTCTGGGAAGTTAGTGGGCTCTCTCCAAGTTCTTTTTACAGTAAAGAATAGCTCCTGCAAACCTTCACTGGCACAAAAGCAGACTGTGTTTCTCAGAAAAACCCTGGTGGGTAAGCCACAGTTCCCCAGAGAAGCAGAAATAGTATAATAAACAAACAGAACATATAAAGAGATATAATAAACATAATATGCAAATATATACTATATTTTACATATTATATACTGTGTGTTATATATATACATATACATACACATACACATACACATACACATATACATATACACATATATATGGCTATCAAGAAGCTTATGGCGAGGTATTGGCTTCCCTCTGCAAAATGAAGATTTGATGGCTGCTGATAGATTGCAAGGCCAGAGAACTGGAGAATCAATGGTGTAGATTTCAAGCTGAGGCTGATGGCTTAAGAATCAATAAAAGTTCAAAAGACTAAAGTACTAGCTCATTTCTGTTAGTGTGTCCATCAACTTTCACTCTAATTTCTCCCAGAAAGACTCATAGGCACACCCTGACACAGTATTTCACAGGTACCTAGGCATCCCATGATACACTCTTGATGACACGTAAAATTAACAAGCATAGTTGGTCTCTCTATTCTGTCGTGGAAGAAATATGGCATGATTCATCTATTTGACTCATTCATTTAGTGATTGATGCCTGAGCACTAAGAAAAGATGGTCAGTGAACAAGATCTGACCATCTGAAAGAGAAACAGAAGACAAATAGAAAAAGAGGAAACAAAGAAAATATAAAAGACAAGTGCCCTTTCAAATAAATGTAAATGGAATGAAATCATAGAGAAGAGAGAAAGCTGCTTACACCTGGGAAAGGGAAATACAGACCAAGGAGAAGAACTGGGCTTTACAGAATCCTGAAAGCATCCTGGGAAGAAAAAGCAACTAACACAAAAGTGCTGGGTGGCACGTTACCTCTGAGACAAAGATGACTCAAGCGGGAGAGGGTTACTTTGACTCCTGGTCTAGAAGTACGGTGCATTTGAGCAGGAAACACATACTGACTACAAAGTCTTTGTCCCATATAGTTTTAGCTGTTAACTTGATACAGTCTAGAGACACCTAAGAGTCTCAGTTGAGGGATTGCCCAAATCAGACTGGCTTGTGGGCACATCTGTGTGACATTGTCTTGATTGGTCATTGATACTGGAGGGCTCAGCCTCCTGTGGGTGGCACTATTCTCTGTGCAGTGGGCCTGCATTGTAGAAGCATGGGTCTGTGAGTATGCTAGCCATCAACATTCTACTATGGTTTCTGCTTCAAGTATTTGCTTGAGTTCCTGCTCTGACTTCCCTACACTACAATGTATAAGGTCAAATAAAATTTTTCCTCTCCTAAGTTTCTTCTCATCAGACTGCTTTATCTCGGCAACTGAAGGCAAAACTGAAGAAGGTACAATCCAACCAGGAAGCAGACAGAACTCACTCAGGAAATGGAACTTATTTACAACCTTCAAAATGCCTTCCTCCAGTCAGCCCACTTCTTCCAGCTAGGCCCAACTTGTTAAAGATTCCACAGCTTCTTAAAATGCACCATCAAGTGTACAAGCCTTTGAGTTATGGGGACATTTCCCTTCCAAACCACAGCAGACAGGGACCTTAGTTATGGAAACTTGGCAAGTGAAGGAAGACTTGCAAATAGTATTGAGGTGCTAGAGAATCACCTTGAAAGCCATGGCAAAGAGTTCCCATTTGAGCCTAAGAAATATGGAGAGCCTCAGAAATGCTTTAAGCAAGGGTATAATATGATAAGTCTTCCGTGTTCATAAGATTCTTCTGGCTTTTGTGGGGGATATGGCGTACAGGGTGTGTGGAAATCATAAAACCATCCCAAAGGGCAGATCGAAGGGACCTTGAAAAGCCTGAACTTTAAAAATATGTTTCTTGTTTGCCATCCTACCAGAAAAAAAAATCATTTGTGTTCTCCTGGCGATGGGGAGAGAGCGGAGAAGCTGCCACTGGTGACAGAGCATCCGACTTCAAGTTTATACACCTGCTTACAATAGTGGGACAAAGGTGGACAGATGATACTGGTGGATAGAGCCTGTTATTGAGCAGTACAGGACTTAAAACAAAGTTCACAAGGCACACACTGCAGCCTTCACATGCTCTCTTGGGCTGGGGTTTTGTTTATTTGTGTAGTTTTACACCCTTCCCACCAATTAGAATATCAGCTCCCAGTGGGCAGGAACTTGTCTGTGTTTTCTTCAATACAGTAGCCCGAGGAGTGACTTGGAAATACTGATACTTCTTGTTAAATGACTAGATATTGAAAAAGGCCAAAAAGATAGCCTTCCGGAGGAAGTATTGACAGAGAATGCTCTGCAAAGATATTGAGGGATTGCTTTTTATGTATTGTTTTTATGCATTTTTATTTCTGCCAATTTTTGTTGATGGACATGTGTCTAAACGGAATGGGTTTGGGTACGTTCCAAATCATCACTAACCGTGACTAAAAAGTGCACTCTAGTTCAAGCTTGGTAGTGCTCACAGTAGCTCACAGGGTAATAGTGCCATTGTGCTGCATGCTTTCATTCATTCATTGATGCTACAACATTTATTACAAGCCACCCTGCAGCAGCACTTGTCTTAGGCAACAGAGAAGACTGCTGAAGTACAGTTGTCAAAAAGGGTAAAATCAAGCAGATGTCAGTTAAAACACTCATTGAGTATCCTAGTCAGCATTGTCCATTTGACATAACCTAAAGTTATCTGAGAGGATAGCCTCCTCTGAGGAGTTACCTACATCAGATTGGCCCATGGGCATTTCTCTGAGGAACTGTCTTGATCATTAATTGATGCAGGATAACCTAGACCTACTGTAGGCAGCACCATCCCTAGGCTGGTGGTATTAGGCTACATAAGAAAGCTAGTAGAGTATAAGTTGTAAAGAAAGCCAGCAAGTAGCATTCCTCCATTCTCTCTGCTTTGATTTCTTACCCTCTTCCTCCTCAATGACAGACAGTGAGCTAGAAGCACGACACGAAATAGATCCTTGGTTCCTAAAATTGCTTTTGGTGGAAGTGTTCTTATCACAGCAACAGATGAAACTCTGACATTTTGTGAGGCAAGTAGCAGATTGCTACCACCTCAAATGAATAGGCAGAGTAGATATATGTATCAAGAGGGCTGAAGTGATTCTGCAACTGGAGGCAAAGCTGGCTTCTTCCACAGCTAGGAAGCACCACTGCACAGAACTAAACCTCTGCTAAGCAATTTTAGCAAGTAGGTAAACAGTAATTCATTTCAGTTGCTACCAATCATTTAGAGTTAGAAGAGTTTTCAGATAACTCAATACAGTGAGAGGCAAGAGACAAGTTAGTAATAAACTAGAGGAGTGAATTCAAAACAATGAGTGTGTTATGGACCATAACTTTTCCATACATAGAAAACAAACAAAAAATCTTCAGTCAATACAATGTCTGCTATAGGGCTGGAGAGATGACAGAGAAGAATCTTTGCCACTCTTCAACAGGATCGAAGTCAGTTCCCGGCACCTGTAACTATGGCTCCAGGGTTCCAGTGCAATGGCCATAGTGGGCACTGAACTCACATGGCATACACTTCACACACACACACACACACATACACACACACACTTAATCCTTATGAAAGCTAACTAGAGTGATCTACACGCATGCTCACACACATACATATACATCCCTCTACATGCACAAACACGAGCTTCAGCTTGGAAGTCTCACGTCAGTTATGCCAGCAGAGGGTAAATGAAAACACCGAACCAGTACTGGACAACCCTTTGCCCTCGTTTTAAAATTTTTCCCCCATTTAATTGTTTTTTTTTTAATTTTAGCATACTTTAAGCTTATTTTAAAAGTTACAGAAATAATACCAAAGTTTCCCAGTTGCCTTTTGACCCAGGACCCACAATTTTTAAATTTTTGCTACTCTCACAGTTTTTTTCAGACTTTTGTGAGACAGGTATTTCTCTCCCCAGTGTATGTCTGAGGAAACTGAACCCCAGAGAGGGTAGCAACTGACATATGATCATACAACAGTCCAGAGGCAGAGCCAAGATTAAAACGCAGGCCCGGCAGTCCTTAAAGCATCTGTGTGGGCAAAGAGGCTGTATGAATCCATAGGTGCCTCCTCTTCTGCCCTTAGTTCTTTTTTTTTAATTGGATATTTTATTTACATTTCAGATGTATATTCCCTTTCTGCATTCCCACCCCACCCAGAAAGCGCCTATCCCATCTCCCCTCCTGCTGCTTCTATGAGATTGTGCCCCCAGACACCCCCCCACTCCACCTTGGGAAACCCTTTGCCCTCTTTCAGAGGATGATTCTTGGTTCTTTTGCCTCAATTCGAATCCCTGAACTATAAAAATCATCACCAGTTGAGGATGATTTCCCAGGCTCGTTCTCCAGCATGTTGAGTCTGTTCAGCATTCTGAAGGTATAAACATGTAAGATCTTATGGAGTCTCCAGATGAACTGAAGGCCCAAGAACTGGTTTGTGACAGGGTAAATAGTAGGACTTGGATCTTTTCTCTCCATAAGGTCTTGCTTCTCTTCACTGGATGAAGCCCCCACCCCTCTATCTCTCTCTGTCTCTCTTTCTCTGTCTCTCTGTCTCTCTCTGTCTCTGTCTCTCTGTCTCTGTCTCTGTCTCTCTCTCTCTCTCTCTCTCTCTCTCTCTCTCTCTCTCTCTCCTTCTCTCTCTCTCTCTGAATGCATATACACACACAGATGACTTAGTTGCTAGTAAGCTTCAGGGAACCACCCCTCAGCCACCCAGCATGAGACTTACAGGTGTACATCAGAGTACTTAGCTTTAACATGGGTTCTGGGGAAGCAAATCTTGGGTCCTAATGCTTATAAACTACCTTTCCAGCCCCTTCTGTTGTTGTTGTTGTTGCTGTTGCTGCTGCTGCTGCTATTGCTGTTTCTAGCCATCCAGTAGCTGATATTTTGTACCTAGAATGTCAAAGGAGGCACAAGCTTCCCAGCAGTCTCGAACTTACTATGTTTTAATGTTTCTCAGTTTCACCATTCAAAATGTAGCAAAAGCAATCTAGATTCAGGAGAAACATTCTCTTTCTTCTGGATTTTTTCCCCATCTTAATATCTTGATCGTCCTTTACCATGCTGAATGGTGGCTGTGCAAAATAACTGGGGATGTAGTTAAATTGTAGAGTGGCTGACTGGAATGCATGAACACCTGAGTTCTAAAACATAAGCAAGGCAGCAGGACTAGAAGTCCCATGTCATCCTCAGCTACATAAAGAGTTCAATGCAAACTTGGGATACATTGACATCCTGTCTCGAAGAAAAAGAGGGGAACAATGAAGTGGCTCAGTAAAAATAAATAAATAAATAAATAAATAAATAAATAAATAAATAAATAAAAAATAAAATAAAATAAAATAAAATAAAATAAAATAAAATAAAATAAAATGCTGTCCTAGAGCAATAACCTGAGTGCAAACCTCCAGAATCCATTTGCTAGTTGGAACAATGGCATGCACATCTGTACACCCATAGCTCCTTGCTGAAGTGGACAGCAGCAGAAGCAAGAAGGGCCCCCAAAAGAAAAGGCCAGCTAGCCTGACTTACACAGCACAGAAACCAGAGACATTGTCTCAACTAAGATAGAAAGTGAGTCTTCCCACTTGAAGGCATTGGGAAATGCAGACACTGAAGACATACACTATGGGTGGCAGGGAGGGGGTGAGGGGTGAAGGGTGGAGGTGGAAGGATGGACTCTGACTTTTTTAACGTACAGGTTTATTGGACCATAACCCACCAAAAAACCAAGGATCATCTGTACTTCATAATGAGATTAAGAGTTTTTAAAAATGTATTAACCATATACAGTCTTTATTGAATATGGGTTTAACAGAAACACAAGACATGATGGACAGACAAGGCATGGCCACTTTAATGGATAGTCACCCTTTGCTCTACCCCTTCCTTCAGCATGAAATTTGGGGAGCTGGTTGGATCCTGAGCACTCCTATGAGCCCCAATGCTCCCCAAAGCCACATCAATTCAATCCCCAAGTCTCAATCATGTGAGGTGTTTCATATGCTGATGTTCAACCTCCTGCCATCCATCGTGTGGGTGTTAGGAGCAAGACATGTGGGACCCTAGATACACAGAGAAATTAACAGTTTTCCAAGTGCTTCTGTGAGCTAAGACAATGTGCTCAGACAATTTAAGCAAATTCAGTATGCTGAGTAAAAACACAACACAACCCACAAGTGGCATGTTACTGGATACTGGAGTTTCCCCTTTGTACACCACGATAAGAATAATAATTTAAAAACAACTCAGAAGCTTAAGGACCATTTTATTACCTTTTGAAAGAAAAATGAGATAGGAAAGCTAAAACTAAGAACCTTAGTGATAGGAGAAACCACTGTGCCCTTTTGACTTTACATACAAGACAGTAACGGAGCAGTGCAAGCATGCTTAGGACTTTGGATGGCATTCAGAGAACATATAGAAAGGGTACCATGCCTCCCAGCCTGGAGCGGGTTGAATTAGGACGCAGAGTAGGACTCTGGTGTGGGTTTAAATACTGATGGTCTTGGGATATCCTAGCTCTCTAACTATATTGAACGCTGATAATAACTTCTAAAAAGTCCTAAAAACTTTCTTGTGCATTCTGAGAGTTAAAGGCCACTGGCTTAGGTGATTAACACCTGTGGCCTAATAGTGGAGGATTAAGGAATGTGGCCTTTCATCTATCTCTGCAGGAATTGTGCAGCTCTAACTTTCAGCTGGCTAGTTCAAGTCGCAGGAAGAAAGAGGAACACTTTGAAAAGTGATTTGAGCATTAATTTCTAAGTTGTAAAAGTTTCCTATGAAAGCTCTCCAAGAAAAAGGGGGAAAGCAAAATGATCGTGACAATCCTAAGTGGACAAGGGAAATTCTAAAAAGAGGGAGATAAGGGGAATAATGCTAAGCAAGGCCAGGACGAGGAGAATGTGTGTGTGTGTGTGTGTGTGTGTGTGTGTGTGTGTGTGTGTGAGAGAGAGAGAGAGAGAGAGAGAGAGAGCACTTCTCCTTGTCCTCAGCACTTATTCACCTTTCAGAATACATGATCATATGGTAAAAATTTCATCACAAGTTTATACATAAATTCAAATCATAAATTGGATAAGAAGCTTACAACAGTGAAAGTTTACATGCATATCCATTAGAAGTAATTATCTGGCTAAACACTTAGCACCTGTCATAGCTCCGCAGGTACATGGAGAATTAAAAACATAACTAAAACATATTAGTGAAGTTTTGTATAGATAAACAATATTTTGTCTTCTATTCTAGCACCCATAATAAATCATTAGTTTCCCTTTTATGACCTTCAGTTAGTGGTTTTACAATCTCTTACAATGTGCTCTGAGTAGTAGAACGACTGGGTACTGTCTAGAAGCCATTAACTGGTGACACCTGGAAGATTAGCAGGGTTCTCACTGCAGTTTTGACTATCATAAAGGATCTAATAGCAGTCCCACTACAAAAGAACTTCATAAATACTGATATAATTTTAGGAATTCTTATAGGATCATTAAAAATTAAGAAGTCATTTACTTGTCGGTACAGCATCACTGTAAGACAGTACATCTTTGTTCTACAGAGATCTGCTCAAAAGGGTAGGCTAATATCTAGTGATTGTTATATATGTTTCATAACAAGAAAGCATATTAATAGCAGAATCTTTCCTAAAATAATTTTCTCATGGGCCTTGCCTATAGGAGAAAGTCTGTTGTGGATTATTTTAATTCTTGGCAGACCATCTCAGGAAGATCACCTGAGCTAGTTATTAGTTTGTCCTATGATGGCTCCTGACAATGACTTCAGGCTTTGGGCAGCTTAGAATGTTACGTCTTTGCCTAGGGCCAGAGGTAGAACTCAGATTCTATTCCTCTCCACAAAAAGATCACGTTCCCATAATGAACCTCTGAGTAACTCTGCTCTCTCCACCCACTTTCATATGGTATCTTAAATTTTGATTTGAGGGGGCCATTATGCTTCTTTTTCTTAAAATTAGTTACCATGGAAATGGGCAATGAAATTTAAAGCCTGTCCCCCATGAGGATAGAAGGTAACAAAAAACAAACAAACAAACAAAAAACCCAACAGTGCCATCTTTACTGGCTCTGTGGGGGAATTTCTGTCTTTTTTTCAAGATTCTGGTGGTTATCAGCAAACTTTGGCTTATTGACACATCACTTATCCATATCTCTTATCATTAAATGATATTCTGACTCTATAGACTTTATTCTAAGATAATTTATGATAAATTTGATTGTAAAAGAGTGATTTGAGAACCACTGTAATCTACCCCATCATTATAGCATCAAGAGGTGCAGCACTGGGACATGGCCCAGTCCAACAAGATATTTGGCAGGCAGAAGAGCATCTGTCTTCAAGCTCACTTTCAGGCCGTTACCCGGGATGCTTTGGAAGGCTGCTGTCTTGCCTATATCCCTGAAGAATGGAATGCACACCAAGACTCCTGAGCCATTTAGTGTGGATCTTTGGATCTTTCCAGGCCTCTAGACTTTCTGCATGGATCCCTCCCAGCAGCTCCTTGAGTCCGTTCATGAATGATCCCCAACACTGTGACCTCATAATTCACAGGACATCAGCACCTTTAGCTGGTCTCTGGTTTCCTGTCTTTTCTGCTATGCTTCCCTTTGGGGCACCACTCTTTTCTTCCTGAGTGGCGTGCAGCAGCAGAGACGTAATAAACTTTCCCCAATCCTACTTGTCCACTTCTTCCAGCTCCTGTATGCACCTCGGATTGAGTTCATAGTCCCATTGTGCTGTGTCTCTGTGAAGACACTGTCCTCATGAAAAGTGAACATCCTTTTCTGTGGGCACTGGGGCAGCATTACAGGTGCAGGGGCACTTCTTAGCCTCTGCCCTACCTGCTCTTTGTCTTGAGAAGAGTCAGTTTTTGAACATAACGAATGAAAGACTCGAATGGCTGGTGGGTTAGTTACCCTCTTTTGGTAACAAGGGAAGGTGGTAGGATCTGTGAGAGTGGGGAAAGGTGTTACTCCTGGTTTCACTGGCTCAGGCTGGCTGGTGTAGTCATCCTGCTGGCGTGCCTGGCATTGCAGTAGGCTGTAAGTTGCCATTGGTTCATTATACAGCTTATCAAGTAAAGATCTCTGGACTTCACGTGGGTTGAATCCCATATCTGCCATGACCGCCATGATTGTAGGGTCCAGGTGGCTAGGGTCCATCTTATCAGAGTGGCCTGATGAACTTGTCTCTACTTCCCTAAGCCAAGGGTGCACCATGATGTCCTTCGGTGTCGGTCTTTCTACAGGGTTTACCGTTAGAAGGAACCGGATAAGCTCTTGTAGCTCTTTTGAGAGGTGGCGGGGGATAGCGTATCGTCCTAGCAAAACCCGGCTTTCAAGTTCTTTATAGGTAGCACCTTCAAATGGTAGGTTCCCGGTCACCATAAAATACAGAAGGACGCCTAAGTTCCATGTGTCAACTTTGGTGCCGTCGTATGGTTGGCACAGGAAGAATTCCGGGGCACAAAATTGTAAGGCACCACAAAATCTAGAAAGCTTCATTCCAGGTTTGACTAAGGCACCCAGCCCAAAGTCTATGATTTTGACTTTACCTGTAGAATCAACCATGATGTTGTCAGGCTTGAGGTCTCTATGAACCACACCTATGTCATGGCAGTAGCACATGGCATGAATGAGCTGATTGAATATTTTCCGGGCTAGGCCCTCATGCAGGAAGCCAGATTGCTCAATGCACTCTGTCAGCTCACACCCATCAGCCAGTTCCAGGATCAGAAAGACTTTCTTTTTGGTTTCAATGATTTGGTGCAGAGAAATGATATTAGGATGGTTCATCATCTTCATTATTCCCACTTCCGTCCTGATTAGGTAGTAATGTATTTTCTCCTTCAGCAGGACTTTTATCGCCACGGCTGTGCCCGAGAGCCGGTGGTGGGCCAGCTTCACTTGGGCATAGCTTCCTTGGCCTATGGTCCTTAAAACGTCGTACTGGGCCCCAAGAGGCTCATATGTGAGGGTGGGCTCTACTGTCAACTCACCCTTTGGACCACACATCGCTGGTAGCAAAGCTACTCAGACAAACAGATAAACAAAACTAGGTAAGTAGGTAGGTAGGTAGGTAGGTAGGTAGGTAGATATGTAGGTAGATATGTAGGTAGGTAGGTAGGTAGGTAGATAGGTAGAGGACAGGTAGGTATAGGTAGGTAGGTAGATAGGTAGGTAGATGATAGGTAGGTAGGTAGGTGGGTATGTAGGTAGGTAGGTAGGTATATATAAAAAATTAATAGGTAGAAAAAATAAAATTAAAAAATAAATCAAAACAAAACAAAATCCACCCTCTCTCTAACGTAAGCACACCAAGCAAAAACCAAAAAAACCCAAACACTCAGCTAAACACACACAAACACATACACATACAAAGGTACACACACACACACAATCACTCACTCACACAAGTTCACTATAAATCAGTCAAATTACACAGAGCACTTCAAAACACCTCTCAAAACACCCACAGAAAGCCAGCCTAGTTCGTCCTCCCTTATATCTCCTGGTTCAGACACCCTCACAATGGCCCTCCCAATAAGGTAACACAGGACGCAGACCAGTTACTATGGTTACACTCATACTAAGGGAAAGAAGTCAAGAGTCTTAGGTGGGTCTTGGGTGTGCTTTGGAGACTGACATTTGAGCTTTTAAAATGAAAGTTTCAATATCCTTCTGGTTTCTGGTTTGAAAGTCTAGAATGCCTTCTGTTTTCAAGACCTCTTGCCCCCTCCATTCACTGTTACACAGTTTCTTTCAATTACGGCTAGTTGGTTGCAAACCATTGTTACCACTTAACTAATGTAATATTGTTTATAATATGTAATAAAATTACCTGTGAGACTATTTGTAAGACACCTTTATAGATTTTTAAATACATGTAGTTACATATCATGACTCCTTCACACTCAATGAAGTAATCTGACATGATTTCAATTGCCTGTGGAGTATCTCAACTGGCAATAGCTACCTTGATCATCACCACATGTTGCTGGGTAATCCTAGTGAGCATGAGCATCTGAAGCCCTAGAGTACAGTATCAGATAGCCAGAGAAGCATGATATCTTGATAGTCAATACCCAGGCTCCTCTTTCACTGACCTTTGACCATACTGAGAAGGCTGTATTCTCCCCTTGGGAGAATACAAGGCTCTGTCTTGAAGCTGTCTCTGTGTTGCTTCTGTCTGTGAATCCTCACTGAGTTTCTCTCTGCAGCCCTAGATCTGCCTCTTTGGTCTCATGGCTGCCTCTGCCATTGGTAACTGGATTTTATATAATGGAACAGGGCTGTTATTTGGGTTTTATCTGTTCTTTGTTACAGTGACTTTATTTAGTCCCCAAACCATCATACACTTCAAAAGTTCTTATTGTGAAAAACCACATTTTATGTTTCTATTCCGTTAAGTTTTCAAGTTTTTCTCAAGATATATTCTTGGTAGAGTGCATTCCTTTCCTGCCTCACTCTCTTTCCTTTTCCTTTTCTCTCCCTACCTCCCTTAGTCCCTCTTGTTCACATAAACAATTCCATTTCACTTGTACCTGCTTCATACATAGACAGTTTATGTGACTATATAAAATTTAGAAAAACAGATGAGAAAAAAAAGTGCTAGGTTTGTCTGAGACTGAATTAACTTTCCTTAATATGACTGCCTCCAGTTTCATCTGTTGACTTGCAATGATACAACATGCTCTTCTTTATGGCTGAGCATTTTTCTGTTATGTGTGCAGAACACATTTTCCTTAATCTACTCTTCTGTTGTTGGAATTCTGAGAAGATTCCACACCTCAGCTATTGAGAATAATGCAGTAATGACCACTGATGTGCAAACGTCTCTGTGATATGTGGACTCTGCAGTCTTTGGGGTAAATATCTGGAAGACAGCTGGGTCAGATGGAACCACTCTTGTTGTCTAAGACACCTCCACACTGATTTAAATAGAGTTGGATAAGTACTACCTTCCCTTTTGTCTACAGCCTCAAGAGTATTTGATGTTATTTGTTTTCTTATAGCTACCATTCTGACTGAGGTAAGGTATAATCTCAATGTGGTTTTCATTTGCATTTTTATGGCAAATGAGGTTGTAAATGTGTACTGCCTGTCTATTCGAATTTTCTCTTTTGTGAACTGTCTGTTCATTGCATAAGCCTATTTGTTGACAATTCTCTCCTCTTAGCTCTTGGATGTAGAACTGGTAAAGATTTTCCCTCTTTCTATAAGAGATCTCTTCATGCTGTTAACTGTTTCTTTTGCTGTGCAGAAGCAAAGTTCCCTCTTCTAAGGATAGTCATTGATTTCTACCCTTTCTACCCATTCTGATACAATGTGACTGCATCTTGGCTTAGTCATATTTGCAGAGACCTTATTTAGAAACAAGAAAACAGTCAAAAGTTTCAGCAAGGATAAATGAATTTAGAGGCCACATTATGTCACACAACACACACACACACTCACACACATTTTATACTGCTCTAAGAGTCTTTCTTTCTTTCCTTCTTTCTTTCTTTCTTTCTTTCTTTCTTTTTATTGTTAGAAATCTTTCTTACAATGGCAATATTAATAAAGGTAAACTCATCAGGAAGTGGAAGATACAAGATGAAGTTGTTTGTGATGCTTAAAATCTTAACAACTTGACTGTAGTGAGACCCCCTAGGAGATTGGACAAACACACTCCTGGGTGCATCTGTGGCAGTGTTTCCAATGATGATTGCATGTCACAATCACCCACAGAAGGTGGGGAAGACCTGACTGTGAACAACACCATCCAGCAAGCCATGGACTTGGCTGAAAGAAAAATATGGAGGAGGAGGAGGAGGAGGAGGAGGAGGAGGAGGAGGAGGAGGAGGAGGAGGAGGAGAAGGAGGAGGCAGGCAGTTGGCTGGGCTCCCTTCTCTGCCTCCTTCCTAGCCACTGTGAGCTAGCAGCTCCCCATCAGCTCTTCCACAATGACAGCTCACCTTACTGTAGCCAAATAGCCATAGGCAATTCTCTGACACCATAAACCAAAATAAAATTTCTCATGTTTGATGTTGTTTTAGTCATGTATTTTGTTATAATAATTAAAAATTCACACTTTGAAGCTGAATGTGTCCAGTTTGCCTGAACTCAGCTAGAGGTAAAGGTCAGAAGTGAATCAAAGACTAGGTAAACAGACAAGCTGCAGAGGAGATTCCCTGTCACTCCCAATAGGATCATCTTACCAGGAAAAGCATGGACAAGAGAGGAACAACTTGCAAGAGCGAGAATTGGAAGACAGCATGCAACACAGATCCTGCCTCCACCAGGAGATCTATGTGCTGTTTCTAAGGGTGTCCAGTCATGCCAGCATTCAGAATGAAACATTTCACCAATTTCTTGGGCAGCTTGCCACACGTAACAGCCTTCATATTTTCATATGCACACATGGCTACATGAGAATACTGGAAGAACTAATCCATATAATGTTACAAAACTTAATTGTTAAAGCTCTTATTAGAAAGTTGAATGGGAATCAAAACTAACCATAGGCAATTAGCTTCTATGCCTCCTTGATTACACTATTGTGGAATTTTTGGCTGCAAAGAAATTCCTAAACTGTAGACAACACTACAGCTATATGCACAATGAAAGAGATTCAAGGACAAGAAGGGCAGCATTTGATAGTGGTGCAGGTAACAGAGGGCCTCAGAAAACAAGAGGAACTGGGAAAGTATCACAGCCTCAACTTCTTTTTGTCTTAATTACTACCCTGACAGTCCAGCCCAGGAATACAAAATCAAGCATAATTTTCTTGCCCAACCTCATAGTGATATTCCCCAAGACCTGATCATCTCTTTCAACATAAAAGGGAACATAATGCTTTACTTTCTTCTACTCAAGCATGTATTTGTCTGGTAATAATTGACCCGCTAAAGAAACTTAGAAGACTTTAATGTTTGTTTGTTTATTTGTTTAAAAAAACTCTAGTCCTTTGAAAAAGTATTTCTCTTGTGCTCAACACACATTTGACTATGTCCCATTATGTTGATTGCTCAAACACTGCTAAACATTTTGAGACTACACACACACACACACCATATATTATATACATATACATATACATATACATATATATATATATATATATATATATATATATATATATCACATATATGTTTGTTTGTGAGATTTCTTTGAGACAGTGCCTCATGCAGCCCAAGATGGATTCAGTTTTCCACTGTAGCTGAGGCTAGCTTGAACTCCTGATCTTTCTGCTTCTACTTCTCCAGTAGAATTACAGGCATATGCCACGAAATTCAAATTCCATACACTGTTTTATGCTTCCATTATCTTTGTAATATCAACTTTTTTGACCCACATAAATACTCACTCCATTGTAACCATGCTCATTTCAGACTCAAAAGGAATGAAGTGGAGAAAATGTGACGGGTTTGCCCATTTAATGCCACAATTTGGAAAATAGCTCACCTGAAATCTCAAGGTCTAACCTTCTCCTCTTTCTCCATGTTTCTTATTTATCACATTATAAGTCCAAACTCAATCTGTGACAGACACGCATGTGTCTAGACAGAGAAAAAAATTGTTTGGTGAAAATTATATATTTGCAGTGTTTTGAAACTCAAAAAATAAGTTTATTCAGAGAGGAAAGAAATCACAGGTGTAAAGGAAAAATCTACCAAATATATAGTATAGGGGACCCATTGCTCTACTGTGATTTAAATCTAAAAGTGCTCCCTTCAGAACTAGGTGCCTGAAGGTTCCCCATTGCAACATTAGTAAGAGCGTGATTAGATCTTGGTGACTCTGACCTCATCAATGAGCTAATAAATTAATAGATTCACAATTTTGTGGAATTACTGGGAGGTGGCAGAAACTTTAGAACATAGGGCCTATTTGAAGGAAATAGGTTACTGGGTAAACCCCAGGAGAGTATGTCCCTATCCCTCCTCATGCTCTCAGCCTCCTGTCTGCTATGGTGTGACCCAGTCTGTGTTACACACATGGTCCTCATTGTGATGTTCCCCCTCACTACGGACTCAGAATTAATGGCGCCAAGTGAACGGAAACTGTCATCTCTGAGACTGTGAGCCAAGACAAGTCTTTCATCTTCTGACTTGTTTGTTTGTTTGGGAGGGGGTACTTTGTTACCACCTGCACTAAAATAAGAACAGAATGATAAATATCTAGAATATCATATGTAGTAATAGCAGGCATGTCTAGACCAGTGGGTCTCTACCTAGCTTGGTGGCCAGCACAGTGATGAACGTACTGTCACAAGTTGCCCAGGGACAGAGACCAGGGATGTAGCTAAACATCCACGATGAACACAAAGCTGCTGCTTGATGCCTGGTAAATAATACTACCCAATAGTTTAACATGGTCACCCCAAGAATATTGCTTTTATGCTGGCCATTGTATCTCTAGAAATAAGCCAAAGCAAACTTAGCAAGTTACCAGATCTGACAGTGAGAGGTGGCTGGCTGGTAGATGTAAAACAAGGCCCCAGGGGAGTCCTCGGCTGGTTTTTTATTCTGTGAAGTGTTGGTCTTATATAAGCATCAGTCATGGAAGAATGTCCAGTCAGGTTCCTTTTCAAAGCTTCTTGGACCCTAAAAGAATAAGAACACTGGCAAGCTTACCAATTATGACCTTGGAGAGAAAAATTGTCCTGTCCCTCATGAAAATCATAGGAGATCCAAAGAAAAATCAAGATGACTGAAGCCCCTTGGTCATTTTATATTTGGATGTTTTATACCCTGGAAATGAGAGGAGAAAAAAGATACGTTTATGGTACAGAGAGTTGTTTTCTTCCCCAGCAGTCGTGACCATCCCCTTTCTTTCTTCCTAAGAAAGTATCTGTAATGATAACCTTCTAGCTAGAAGTTAAACTTAACTTTAAGACATCCTGGCAACTCCCTTATCTGTGAACAAGTGTAAAGTGGATACATTTGGAGGACACAACAAAGTTCAGGAGTCCAAAAGAGCTCCCTCACTCCTGACACTGACTGCAAGTCCAGAGGTCTTATAACGCCTTTGGCTGGCCTCAGTGACTGGCCAGGACACACAGAACTCCATGAACAGGAAGCTAGGAACCTGTGAGCCAAAAATAAACCGTTTCTTCCTCAAGTCGGTTTCTTTAGGTGTCTTGTTACCACAGTACAGAGAAAATAACATGGCAGGAGCCTGGGAAGCCTGTCTGGAGTTCAGTGTTTTTACCTCCCTGTGTGACCATAAACAACTCTCTCGATGGTTCTGAACCCCCATTTTCTCATCTGAGATAGACTCAACAAATGGTTTACTTAATTGACAGTATTTGGGGTAAAATCATTTGGTAACTTTTGCCTTTGAGGAAAAGAAATCCAATTAAAATAGCCTGAGCAAGAAACAGAAGGCTCACTTGGTGGCAGATGGTGCATGTGCACATTGTCTCACGGACACGTGGCAATGCTGAGGTAAACAGCCTACCTGGGGTATTACAGGGTCCCTTTGGGAGGAGCTACCCTAGGCTGAGTGGAGGTATATTTCCTTGGTTACATCTTAAAGAGAGGATTGTTCACATGATGTGAAATATTTTTATGCATGTGTATACTTAATAAAATGGGTCTGTCTGTTTCTCAGTTATCATCTGGGAAATGGAAAAAATCAGAAATTAAGATATACTGCTGCGCGTTGTTGTTTGCCTGTTTTCTTATAGGCCTGTAATTCCAGTTACTTGCTAGGCTAAGGCAGGGTGTGCTGTATGCTGAATATCTGCTTTAGCTACAGAATAAATTCAAGGCCACTTCAGAAATTGTACTTTGCCTATATGAAGAAAATGTTCTTGTGTTTGTTTCATATTGCTCCTTACCTCTTCATTCCAGAACACTCTTCAGTTCACACCACTGCATTGTGCACAGTGCCTGCTGTAGGAGCATCTCATTCAATTCACACCACTGTATTGTGCACAGTGCCTGCTGTAGGAGCATCTCAGCACATTTTCACAGCAGACTCACCTCTCCATGAATCTTATGAATGGAATCAAGCTGTCAAGCTCTACAGTAAGTGGCACTCAACATAGTGTTACCCCAAATCAAGCTTTCTGTGGCTAATTTTTCACTGCATAGCAGGCTCTAATTTAGCTGTCAGACCCTAGGTCTTTTGCCAACACTAATGCGGAACTGTGGCGGGGGTGATAATTATCTCCAGACTCTGGTACCTCCTTCCTTTACCTTCTGGCCACAAATACTCAGCAGCTTCAAGCTAGTTTCCTCTTTTATTTTCTTCACTAGTTTGCAAACTACCACTACCAACAAAACAACCCATCTGATAAAAAAATGTCAACATAGAGTGCTTAAAATATTAAAACTGTCAAATAAAAACTCCATTTTTTTCATACCAGCTCAATGAGGTCACATATGTGGAAACTGATTTCTAAAATTAGATTATGTAGATTACAAAGTTGCTGGGATTTTCTTTTAGGCCTATATAATCAAGTCCCACAATGATGGCTCTAGAACTTGTTGGTTCAATGTCTTCGAAATCAGCTTGCAATCTACCCTTGGACAAGATTGATTTTTGTCTTAATGGTAATGTCAAAAGTCCTACACTCAAATGAAGGTTCCGGAGCTTTTGCACTCAGTGAAACTAACAAGAAAATTACCTGAAAGAAGAAACTAGGATTTAGCTTGCTATTTGTATTTCTTTCTCCTCACCATTAAACAGTGCGGACAGAAAGTAGACACTGTCAACCAATGCTTAATATCTGAGGTGCTGTTCTCTAGGAAACCTCATAGGCTGAACACTCTGATTCAAACTGTAGTAACTAAAATTGTAGGTGGAAATGACAATTGCAGAGATAAATTGAAAATAAGAAAGGAATGGGAGTTTGCCTTGGGTAGGCCTGAGCTCCAGAGAGAGACCACTTGCAGTACAAACAGACAGCGTTAAATGAGACTTCACATCTCCCAGTTCCACAGGCAGAACTTCTCCCAAACAGAATACTTGTCCCAATAAACACAATTATGTCTGCAACTTAGATCTATAGAAAAACACTTTATTGAGTCCCTCCACTTGGCCTAGTAACAGGCGGTTCTGGCAAGAGGGGCAGTAGATGAGTGTGGATTGTTGAAGCTCACCTCCTCATGGTAAGAGGAGTTAGTATAAGGTGAAAGAAGCAGCTATGTATGTCATGAGCATGTCTGCGCACGCATGCATCCATGCATACATACATACATACATGTACAGACAGGCTTACATGTATGTATGCAGCACATGCATATGTATGTACACACAAACATGCTATATATATGTATATATATGCATGCAAACAGACAGACAGACATATGATACTGAATATGTTGTTCTGGATATGCTAGAGAGTCAGAAACATGAAAAAGTAGACAAAGGCAGAAACTGAGACAAAGCTGTACAGATGAACTTATTGAAGAAGAATTCATTGGGAGGCAGAAAAGAGGGCAAACAGCATCTACTTATGAATGAACAACAATTGTACATTCAAACAACCAGGACTTGGTTATTCTCTTTTCATGCATTTTTAAAGCTTAATTACACATCAGGGAGAAGCAGAGGAACCAAGGATTTGCACATTCATTGAAATGAGCAAGAGAGATTTTCAAACTACCCAGGAACATATTTGTGGGGAGGAGATTAGAATTTCTTGTTCAATACAACAAGTTTTCAATGGCATTGTTTTTTACTTAATATTTTAAGATTTTCTTTTTATTTTGATTTATGTTTATGTATCTGTCTGTGATTATGCATACACACATATTCACGCAGTTGCCCAAAGAGGCCTAAAGAGGGAATAGAGTCTGGAATTGGACTCTGAGACCATGTAAGCCACTAACAAAGGTGCTAGGAACCAAACTTAGGTTTTTCTCTGCAAAAGCACCAAGTGCTGAGTCAGCTTTCCAAACCCTTTGTTAACTGCTGAGTCAGCTCTCTAACCACCTTGTTAACTGCTGAGTCAGCCCTCCAGCTCCATTATTGCATTCTCAACATTCCAGGGTTTACAGAGTTGGAGCATCCTACCCCTATCCTGTCATTTATTCTTCATGAAAAGCACACACGTAATAACAGCTAACAATGAGCAGCTTCTAGGGATTAGGCATTTCATCCTATACTTACATACAGATTAATCCATTTCTTCTCCATACACAGCTATGCTAAGTGAAAACTATGAGCACCATTGTCTTAATGTTCTCTTGACCACAGAAACTCTGAAAGGACAACATTTAGCTGAGGCTGGCTTACAGTTTCAGAGGATTAGTCCACTATTGTCATGGCAAGAAACATGATAGCATGTAGGCAGGCATTGTGCTGGAGAAGAAGCTGAAAGTTCAACATCTTGATCCACAGGCAGCAGAAGTGACTGCCACACTGGGCATGGCTTGAGTATATATGAAATACTTTCTCCAACAGGGGCATGTCTTCGGATGGTCCACTCCTTGTGGCCAAGCATTCAAACACATGAGTCTACAGGGCCATTCCAATTTAAACCGTCAGAGTCACCTTCATTTTGTACATGAGAAAACTGAGTCAATAAGATCAAATAATTAATCAAAGTTCTATAACTGGAAGACTTGGAGCTGGAATGCAACGTAGACAAAGCTGACATCTCTGTTAAATGTTTCTATCACTATGGTGTCTTCAGCCCCTGCTATGCTACCATGTACATTTTACATTTCATTCTAGTGTACAAAATGAAGTGATATGACGATTTCCAAAGATATAAAGTGACAGAACCAGAGACCAACTTGTAAGCTAATCACCCAAGGAGATGGTGAATACTGTCGTTTGGCTGGACCTACCTGTGCGTGTCTATGAGGGACTTTCTAGACTGGGTGAACTGAGATGGGCAGAGTCACTCCTCACATGGATGGTGTTATTGTATGGACTAGGATCCCAGGCACAATATAAAGGAAAAAAATCTGTTTCCTGACTGCAGATACAATGGGACCAGCCACCTCACATCTTTGCTACGTGGTGGGCTGTGCCTGCAAACTATGAGCAAAAATAGATTCTCCTTCCTTAAGTTGTCTGCTATATTGTCACAGAAGCATAGGAAGTTACCAACACTCCCAGTTGCCAGGAGAAGGTGGAGGAAGCTAATTTCTCCACAGCAGTATGCCTTGTCTGTCCTAGGTTGGTGTGCATCATAGTTCTCGGGACAAATTCCCTTCCAAGCACTTTCCATATCCCCATGATAAATTCCTAAAAAATTTAAAAGGCCTCAGAGCTAGACTCAACTGGGCCATCTGATTATTATGCCTGCCTGGCTGCCGGCAGACAAAAATGAGTCTGTCTGTGGCCTTAAACATGTATCATCAGCAAGAGAATGATCCAGAACAACAAAGCATATTTGACCACTGTTCTACTTATCTCAGCAAGACTGTAAATTTTTCAGTTTTTATTGTCTGCAAAGGATGCTGCAATATAGGTAGCCGTATTCAAAAATAAAAAAGATATTCCTGGCTCAAGGCTTCAGAGTATTCAGAATTACTAATGAAAACACCCACAATATTTTAATTCAAAAAAATTAATTAGTAGTAAACCTTCAATTAGCAGCAGCCTCAATGGCCTTGCCTTTTTTAATATTCTCAATTCAAGAAAATAAGAATCTAATAAACCCACAGCTTCCATGTCATGGAAGAACTAATGGTTTTTCTTAAATCGTTGGAGGTTAAGCTTCCTTCATTCGTATGCATTATTTGGGACTTTTGTCTGGAAAACATGACTATGAAAGCTAGCCTCAAAGGTTTTTCAAGCTTATGCTTCTTTATTGTTGTTGGTGACTATGAAGTTTTCCACAAAAAACTCTCAAGCTGTGTTTTGTTTATCAAGTTTCAGAGAAATTGAACCTGTTCATTTGAATATAAAAGAAATAGGAAATGGGTAGATGGATTATAGTTAGGCAACAGATAGGAGATAGACCGATGGCAAAGAGATTTTCATTTAATATTTATTTTTTATATATTTATATATTTTATATAACATAAAATAATACTATATTATATAGTGTATATCAATATTTTATAATTATGTTTTTATATTTTATATAATATAAAGTATATTGTATATTACATATTATATAATATGAAATGTAAATATAATATATAATTATATGATATATTAATATGTCCAACCATGGAAGACATCACATAATAAAAACATCTTGGTTAATCCTCATAAGAACACTGTATGAAACAATTGTATTTGTTTGTTTGGTTGGTTGGTTGGTTTTGGGTTTTTTAGACATGTAGTCCTGGCTGTCCTGGAGCTTGGTACATAAACCAGGCTGGCCTAGAAGTCTCAGAGATCACTGCCTCTGGAGTGCTGGAGTTAAAACCATGCAACAGCATGCCCAACAAAGCAGTTAATCCCCATTCTGAACAAGTAAACTGAATCAGAGAGATGTTTAGTAATTTGTCCTAAAGTACTCAGTTTAAATGCAAAGGAAATGTTGAAAATCATGATGGCAGTGGTTACAGGTTACAGTGACACTGGTGATGATAGTGGTGGTGGTGGTTGGCATGATTATGATGATGGAGATGATGCTAGTAAGGGTAATAATTATGGGATATTGATCACAAGTCACAACAATTATTTTAAAATCTATGTGAGTCTGGAGAGATGGTTCAACAAGTAAAAATATTTACTGCTAAGTCTGACCACCTAAGCTCATCCCTGGAATAAACATCTTAGAATAAAAGTGACTTCCAGAAATTCTCCTCCAACCTCCACACAATTGAGCACCAAGGCAAGCTCCCCCTCCCCCACTGCCTATCTATCTATCTATCTATCTATCTATCTATCTATCTATCTATCTATCTCCTTCCCTTCTTCCCTCACATAGTAAATACAAATGCAAGAAAAATACTAAAATATATGCTGGCCATTGCACTTGCAGTTCTTACATGTAATATTTTATGTCATCGGCACAATAACACAACTTTAACTGACACTGTCTAAAATAAGGAGCTAGAAGACCAGGACACTGATTCTACATAGCACAAGCCACAAAGATAGAAATGCTGGCCTCATAGCCAGAGCTCCACATCTGTCTATATTAAGAACCCACAGTACCCCATTGCCTCGTAGCATAGCATACCTTGCCTCTATTCACATGGCCCTTTAAAATTTTAATCAGCATTGAACCTCAAACTCAACAGCTCTATCTGTGGTTAGCCAAGATGTCTATTGAGAGGTCTGTGAGATTTTTAGTACCCCTCCGATTCTATGGTTGACCACAGAAGCCACAACTACAGAACACAGGAAGACTGTGCTGTGAAGTATCTCCAGGGTAATATATTTTGAGAGTCAAGTAAATAATGGCCTCTTTTAAAATGTAGATGCCACTGAAAATGTTAAGCCTATTAGAAAGTCACAGGTCAGTTTGAACAGATAATTCATCTAACTATTAGGTGCTTACTCAGTGGGAATGTGACTATCAACCAAATCATAAGAAGAAGACAAAATTAGTTACTGTGCATTTATCAAAACAAGTCAATCAGTATTGGTAGAGTACTGTGAGCAATGATCTGTATATAGTTAATTAAAGTTTTGTCTTTTACTGTTTATTGTAATGCTAAGTGCTGGCCTCCAAGATTTGAAGTCTGCTCGTAGCCTAAGGGACCCTGCCCCTGGTTAACTTTGATTGGTAAATAAAGATGCCGTCAGCTATCATCTGGGTAGAAGAGACATAGAAAGGTTTAGGTTTCCCAGGCTTGGGATCCGGAGGAAGGGGCAGGGTACACGGAAGCCACCATGGGATAATAAGAACGTGCAGGAGAGAAGCAAGGAGAGCACCCTGGGATCTGGGTCACGAGAATGTGGCTCCGAGGGCTGACTAATTGGAATTAAGAGCAGCCCAGATGAATCCCAGTAAGGAATAACAGAGTTACAGATAGAAGGTAGACGCTAACGGCATGGAGGGTAGGCAGCTGCCCAGCTATTGTGCCACTTAAGGCTTATTAAAATACAAAGACTGTGTGTGTGGTTTTGTTGTTTTTTGTTTGTGTTTGTTTGTTTTGTTTTTCAAGACAGGGTTTCTCTGTGTAGCCCTGGCTGTCCTGGAACTCACTCTATAGACTAGGCTGGCTTCAAACTCAGAAATCCTACTGCCACATCTGGATTAGAACTTCTAACAGCAGGCATCACGGGTGATTCATTTTTACCTGGAAAGAAAAAAGGGGATTCTCAGGGAGATTTCTCTTCCCTGGATGTAAATTGTTATTCATCGTATTTATGCTTGGGCCTGGCTTTGTGGGGGTATCTATTTTTTTCATTAATCTTTTTGGTAGCCGGTTAGCTGTGCCTTCTGTGGTATTGGACAGGCATATCAGTCCTCGGCTCCATAAGGGAACTGGGTCTGGGCCATTCCCTTTATGGGTAAGAGGGTCCTTCCCCATATCTGTGGCAAAGTTTTGTTGGTCTTGGTGGTGCCAGAGGTCACCAACATGGTCAGCAAGAGATTTGCCATGAGCTTTCAGCTTTAGAGAGATAAAAGTGAACAAGGCATGATGGAGAGTATTTCAGGGGGACTCCTTCTGAGGGGGTACCATTCCCCCTCTTTTGTTTTTAAAGCCAATTTTTCAGAGTTCTTGTAAAATCAGGGCAGAAGCGCCAACAGTCGCTCCTTCCACATTCAGAGAGTCATGAAGATCCTGCTTGGCAACTGCAGATAGACTCAAAGCAGTGTACTATATCTTCTGAAGAATAGCAGATAGATCATAATTCAAGGCAGTGTACCGTATAGACCATGACATGTTTCAAGGCACAGGCCAAGAAGATTCTGTACTTTTCCACCACCTGACCCCTCTTACCCCCTCCCCTTGTAAAACATGCTATAAAAAAGCATTTCATGTTCAAAAAAAAACATTTAAATTAAAAAAAAAAAAAGGAAAAAAAAGAAATCCTACTGCCTCTGCCTTCGAAGTACTGGGATTAAAGGCGTGTGCCACCACTGCCTGGCTAAAGGCTGTATTTGTATATGCCTTTCATTCAGGGAACATAAATGATCAAAGGCAGGAAGGAACCTCACGTCAAGATTTTTTTAAAAAATATTTATTGTATTGTCCAGTGGCCATGGATGAACTGAGTTTACCTGAAAGAGGGACTGGAAATGAAAAAAGAGATGGGGGGTGCAAAAGAAGCATAAAATCAAGACAGGGTTCTGATCAAGGCTCAAAGTTTAATATTCAGCACTGAATTTATATAGGGGAAGCCCCACCAAATCCATCCTTTGTTTCAGCTGGATTATGTTGCAAAGAAAGCTCAGTGGGCAGTCTATTCTTCTAAGTTCCTGTAGAGAGTTGTGCATGCAGCTAGAGTGGATGACTCCCTGGTCATTAAGGTCCATTGTGGCAAAGATCAGTTCTCAAGCCTGGGAAGGGCACAATTTATTAAACTCTGTGTTCATCTGAGGTCTTCTCTTTGTCCGAGGATTTCAATTGGGCACAGCAACACATTTAATAACAGTATCTCCTTAGCATCCTTCGGCTGTGGCACTACCAGAGATCAACACGCTTTTTATAATCTCTAGTTTGTCAAGTATCTGTGGCTGTCCCTGTAGGATTGTAAGAGGAAGAACACTGAGGCAGAGAGACCTGACATGGAGGACTCACTATCTATCTAGCTGAACTCTGTTGAAGCTAACCATGGTCTCAACGGAGTACTGTCTTCTAAGTTTCTCCATTTTCAGGTGTGGTAGCTACTTTATTCACTCCAGTGCAATGGAAGAAAGGAAGGTTTACTTTGTCTTACAGCTCAAAGGGTTATGATCCAATAAGGTGAGAAAGGCGTGCTAGCAGAAGCATTAGGCTACTGGATACATTGTACTCTCAGGAGCTGGAGAGTAAACAGGAAGTATGGCCAACCCATAAGGATCAAGGCTTACTCCTAGTGGCCCACTTCCCATCAAAGCTTTGCTTTCTAATATTAAACAACATTTCTAAACAGTAATGCCATCTGGGGGCCAAATATTCAAATACATGAGCATCTGAGGAGCTTTTCCTATGCAAACATCAACATGAGGCTACTCTTTTCCTTCCTTTGCATACCATACTCTAGAAGAAAGTACCACACTCATGGAGTGGAGATTCACACTCCCTTCCTTGAAGAAGTAATAGCTATATAAATAATTTGGGTTGCTCTTTATTGTTTATTGATTTGGTCCATTTACTTATGTGAGTACAGACTCATGGGTATTTATCTTATGCTGTGGTGTGTCATCTAACACTCCTTTATTCTTTTGTTTTTAATTGTTTCAGTTCTGACCATCACCACTAAGGACTCTTTAAACTGACTTTTGTATATCTTAGACCCCTTTGCTGCAGAATTTTGGTCTTTAGTGATTCTATACTTCCTGTCATTCTAAGTTACTACAGTTTTGTCCTGTGAATTTTTTTCCTCATCTTACAATCACATCTCTTCAAAGAGTCCTAGTTTCTTTTATTAGAAATTGGCATTATTAGAAAATGCTACTGTAACAAGAAAACCTAGGTTCTTGGGATGCTAGTTGCTACTGGAGTGTCATTGCTCCTAGGTCACCACAGCTGGCAAAAAGTATTAACTGTGGATAGATGAAGATGGATGAGAGATACATGGCTGAATGGGTAGACAGAGAGACAGACAGATTTTCCATAAGCACTTCTATATATTGCATTTCTATTAGTTCCAACCATCGTATCTCTGTTAGTTAAACATCAATCTGTACAAATGGCTGAGATCAACTGAGATCAGTTAGAGTTTGCAAGACGGCTCAGTGACCAAAGGCCAAGCTTACTGACGAGCTAATGCCTGCAAGTTGTCCTCTGACCACCAAACATACACCATGGCATGTGTGTACTTGCCCACATACTAGAAATAAATTAATGCACTTTTATTCTTTTAAAAAGAATCAGTTATATTTGAATCCAGGCAGGTGGAAAAGCTGTAGGGTACTGGCGATATTTTGCAATCTCCCCAAGAAACTGAAATGTGATATTATCCTTCAGAGTCATGGATGGAAATAAGGCAGCAGGTGCAAAGGCACAGTGAGGCATTCCTGGGAAGCCACTGGTTTAAACCACCAATAGATGAAAGAATTAGCAAAAGTGTTTTCCTAATCTTTCCTACCATTATACCATTAGAGTTTTCCTAAAATTTTTAATTTGATTCGATATTCATTTAGAACCCAGTAGCAGCAGAGTTGATATATTATAAATAAGATGAAATGGAATCACACAGACATATTAACAAGATCTAGGTGAGAAGAAAAGTCCAGGTGGATAAGGCACTCAAACAGATATTCATAATTTCCAAGGAGACTGGAAATCACCAAAACTGACCCAGGTAATGGAACACCTATGATATATGTAAAATACTGTGCCAGGCACCATACTCACCATTCAAAATACCACTACATTAAGAATATATAAATGGGCATTTGATCTTTGCCTTTGTTTTTTCTGACTGGTCCTTAGCACAGAGTCAAAGCCCATTAAACTTCCCAGAGTGATGGGATGATGAGATTATGTGAAGAGATTTCTGAGAGCCTGTGAGAGAACTCCAAGTAAACAAGACAGGAGTCTTATAATTTCTCTCCCTCCATAACTTGGGTGTTCTTGGGATACATTTTCATGCCCTGCCCCCCGCCCCCCGGGGTGTAATAAGAGGAGTGGGTTTTGCTTTAGATAGCTATCATCTTACCCATTATCATTCAGAGTGACATTTCCAGTCATGACTTGTCCTCCAGATGTATACAGAAATCATCTGACCTTCCTTTCTAGGCTTTGAAAGCCTAAACTCATCTGATCTTGCCCTTGTGGCTTTATACAACTACAACTTAAAATCAAGTGAACTTTGCTCATATGACTTTGCTTAACCTTCAGGATGCCCTCAGTATATAAATTGTCTGATACCCTGAATAAAGTTGACTACTGCATGACATGTTAGTTTGCCCCATATTTAGACTCCATTCCCCCAGGTTAATGCAGCCACCAAGAGTGGCAACAGTGGCTAATGATCTAATCATCCAAGCCCAAGTAAAGAAGCCTTCTTAACAGTTCTGAGCACCAAGGCTCAGGGAGCTTTCTAATCATGACCATATCCATGGTCCAGGGTGTAGGTGCTGTTGTGTTTGTAAAAAGATAAAGAGATAAAGAGTATGTCCTGTGCATGTGTGGAGAGGTATGGGGGAAGGGGATGTCTCAGTGGGCCCATGCCAAGGCATCTCTTCCCCCTGAGGGACCAGTCACACACCAGTATAGCATAGAATAGAGTTTATTCAAGGCATGGGGAGGGGAGCCAGGAGGGTAGTAGAGGCAGAGAGAGAGAGAGAGAGAGAGAGAGAGAGAGAGAGAGAGAGAACGCGCAGAGAGGTAGAGGAGTAGAGGCCGGCCATAACCACATGGAGGGGGAAGGGAAGGGGGAGGGGCGAGAGGACAGAGAGGAGCTAGAGGCAAGAGAATAAGAGAGCAAGAAAATAAGAGAGCAAGAGAGGAGGGTGCAAGCAGCCCCTTTTATAGTGGGCAGGCCTACCTGGCTATTGCCAGGTAACTGTGGGGAGGCATACCTGGCTGTTGCCAGATAACTGTGGAGGTGGAGTTTAGACAGAATACTAACAGGTTCACCATTACTACTTCAAAACAACAGCTCCTTCAAAAGGGACCATTCTAAAACCTGCACTTCTCACAAGTCTTCATGTGGCTGTTTATGTAGTGTTTGTTACAGACATTGGAGAAAGACACTCAGAATTTCTCAAAGCACTTTGAAGGTATCTGTTGCTTCATTTTTTCTCACAGAAGTGATTGTGCACACACTATTTCAGGATTATGTTATCCATCCCAGAAGTACATTGATCTCTCTCTCTTAGTCTGTGCAGGCTGCTGTAACAAAGCACCATCAAGTGGGTGGCTTAAACAGTAGAAATTTATGGCTGAAATTTGGAGGCTGGAGTTTGACACTGAGTGCAGCATGGCTGAGTTCTGATGACACCATAACTTACGAACTGCTTTCCTCCCTTTGCCCTGTGTTCTCACAGGACAGAGAAGTGAGGCTACAGCTCGCGCTCCCTCTCTCTCTCTCTCTCTCTCTCTCTCTCTCTCTCTCTCTCTCTCTCTCTCCCTCTCCCCCCCCCTCTCCCTCTCTCTCTCTCTCTCTCTCTCTCTCTCTCTCTCTCCCTCTCTCTCTCATCTCTTTCCTGACAAGAAATCCATTCTATCACACCAGACTCCACTCTTGTGATGTCACTGAACTTTGTTTACTTTCAAGAGAGGTCTCACTTGCAAACATCACAACACTATAAGTTAGGGCTTTGAGATATGAGTGGAAAGTACTTAATCTACACTCTGCATACACACAGTATCTTCTGCATATATGAGTTATCACATGCCAGCAGGTGTGCAAAACTACTCACCTGGATGCAAAATATAGTGGCAAGCTAGATAGCCATAAATGAGACAAAAGCCTCAAGTGTCTAGGCTGTGCGACCTTGGGCCTCAGGCAAACCTCTCTCTGTCTCTCTCTCTGTCTCTCTGTCTCTCTCTCTCTCTGTCTCTCTCAGTCTCTCTCTCTCTGTCTCTGTCTCTTTCTGTCTCTCTCTCTGTCTCTCTCTCTCTGTCTCCCTCCCTCCCTCTCTCTCTCCCTCTCCCTCTCTCTCTCTTTCTCTCTCTCTCTCTCTCTCTCTCTCTCTCTCTGGCATTCATCAGTTTCTCCATCAATAAAATGAAGATATGTTATTAAACCAAGTCTATATTTTGCATTCTAGATAGACTAGAAAAGCCATCAGCACAAATTTCTTTGTTGAATAAACTGAATCAGTTTGCAGTTTTCATAAGTCTCACAAATCAAAATGAGTTTTCTACCGTGTGTGTGTGTGTGTGTGTGTGTGTGTGTGTGTGTGTTAATGCCTTTCTTTTAGCTGATTCAGTTTGTTCAACAAAAAACTTGTGCTGATGGCTTTTCTAGTTCATCTAGAATGCAAAATATAGTGTCAAGCTAGATAGCCGTAGATGAGACGTACCTGGATGCACAAGCCACACTGTCTGTCTTGAGTCCAGGAAGTGAATCAAGCACCTGCTGATGAGACAGACAACCCTGCTTCTTTATGTGTCTGTGAGAACTGCTTCTTACAAATAAGAGATCAATCTTGAAGTACGTATCAAGCTTGATGCAGCCTGGGCTGGGCCAGCCAAGGAAAGAATAGAGCGAATTGCAAAACCTCCATGAAGAAACACATCTCCACAAGTTCCCTAGCTGAACCGTGACAGCAAAGGAGCCACCATAGAAAAGCCTGTGCCTATGCCACCCTCAGAAATGGACTCTTCAAGTAAGGTCAACTGCCACTTGAACAACAGAGACTTTTCAACAGACCTGTCATGGTTCTCAGCCACCCAAATGGCTGCTTTTGAACTTGTCCATGACAGGTGACATGAGGCAGAGACAAGGGAACAAAGGTTTTAGGGTCAGTGAAGGCCACATATTAAATTCTACTTTCATCTCTTGCAAACTACCATAAAATACAAGTTCTTGACCATGAACTTTCCCTGGCAGGTCTTTGCAGATCTGTAAAACATATCATAGTGTGTTTCTCCTTGGAACCAATGGAGGCAATGGGTTCAGTATTTACCATGATTAAGACATCATATCAAACTGATATGCCCCTCACAATAGTCTGTGAACTAAGGCTTGTTTTCTTCCCCTTTGAGGTCTGGATAAGTCAGCATCAGGGTACCTTGTCATGCTGCTAATGAGAAGGAACAGGCTGTGCAGTGTGCTACTCTGAAGGCTCTCAAGAAATCCCTCTTCTCCTGGTGATATTCTCACCACCACTAATAAACTTTGGGTATAGGCAGCCAGTCCTCTTTAAAATGTAAATATTTTAACTAGGACAAATAGCACATCAAAACATATCAGCCATGAAATCCAATTAGCTTAGCCTCTGGTTTTCTAAATTTCCCTGAAGATAAAAATCACCTGGGGCACTTGATATATCTCCCCACCTCCCAGGACACTATCCTGGAGACATTGAAACAGGAGCTTGAAAGGGGTGGGGATTTGTGTTGCTAAAGCACTTTACAAGCATGTCCTCTGTTTCTGAGGCTCAGTATGTCAGGAAGGCCCCCAAGTGCACTCCAGACAATAGAGAGAACGCACCTGATGGGAGGGAATCCCGTGTCTATTTACATTGAACCATCAGCGGGGGTTACAGATTGGTTTAATAATATATCTTCATTATATTGATGAAAAACTGAGGGGAGAGAGAGAGAGAGAGAGAGAGAGAGAGAGAGAGAGAGAGAGAGAGTGTGTGTTTTAGTTTGGAATAAGGGGCACGGAGATCAGAGCCATCACGAACCCAGGGAGAAGCGGGCAGTGGTGGCACACATCTTTAATCTCAGCACTCAGGAGGCAGGAGGCAGGCGGATTTGAGTTCAAGGCTAGCCTTGAACAAAACAAGTTTCAGGACAGCCAGGGCTACACAGAGAAACCCTGTCTCAAAAAAATAGAAACAAAGAGGAAAGAACCCAGAGAGACTCCTAGGTAAAATGAGTGCAGGCTGCACAACAATGACTTCCGATGATAACAAAGCATCACGCATTTGATGGTCAGCAGCAGAACAGATGAAATGCCCTCAGCAGACAGTAGCGATGAGCATGCCAGAGATCAGATATACTAAGTAGGCTGACTGACTCACTCCACCATACAAAACACCAAGACACCTCAGTGTGCACCACAAACCCATACAACTTCAGTCATCAATTAAAAGATAAACACTTTTAGTAATTGTAGAGCAGACACCTGTGTGTATGTACCTGAGCACCCCAGGACAGAACATGAGGGGCACAGAGGGGCAAATTGAACAATTGCCTCTGATCTGTTGGGTGGGATTGGGTTCTTACAGTCATTCATCCTTATGGCATCTGGCTCTCCTCAGCTGCCTGTCTCTCTCTGTCTCTGCCTCTCTCTCCCCCTCTCCCTCCCTCTGTCTCTTTCTCTCTCTCTCTCTCTCTCTCTCTCTCTCTCTCTCTCTCTCTCTCTCTCTCTGTCTCTCTCTCTGTGTCTGTCTCTCTCTGTCTGTCTGTCTCTCTCTGTCTGTCTCTCTCTCTCTGTCTGTCTCTCTCTCTCTGTCTGTCTCTCTCTCTGTCTCTCTGTCTGTCTCTCTCTGTCTGTCTCTCTCTCTCTGTCTGTCTCTCTCTCTGTCTCTCTGTCTGTCTCTGTCTCTCTGTCTGTCTCTCTCTCT
>NW_021604753.1:1479426-1535372 GCF_004785775.1 Grammomys surdaster | reverse complement strand
CTCTCTCTCTCTCTCTCTCTCTCTCTCTCTCTCTCTCTCTCTCTCTCTGTGTGTGTGTGTGTCTCTGTCTTTCCCTCTGACTGTCTCTCCCTCTGTGTGTGGATATCTCTCCTTACAGCCTCTTACTCTCCTCAGCTGCTCCTCTTTCTGTCTCTGTCTCCATCTCCCCCTCCCTGTCTGCCCTGAGTCTTTTCACAGCCATGTCACCACCAAACCACAGAGATGCTTCCCTGCTTTTTTCCCTTCTCTTTTCTTATTTCTCTACACAAAGTGTAAAATTCTTAGAGTTCTTATCAAATGTCTGAAAAAGGCCAGAGCTTTCTTTCCTTCAGTGATACCTATTTTCAGGGAAAGAATATAAACGCAAAACAAAACAGCCACAAGAACAAAACATTTCTACATCACAGAGATGGCTAACCCTATTGTATACTCGGTGTGCTTAGGTTTTGTAACCGTCCTTCAGAAAATACACAAAAGCAGCCAGGCTCTCCATGAAGCAAATCTAAACTGCACGTGGCTAGGGTCTGAGGTTGTGAAGTCCTGTTCCTGATCTGTAGGGCAGAGTCTGAGTATCACAGAAGATTTTATTCCTCTGTACAATCCTCCTTGTTGGAGGACACATCTTGACCTCAGCAAAGAGGTATGCATGTAGAGGAAAACTCAAGCCAATATGAGATGCTTAACTTTGTTTTGCACGACAAACTTCCCAGAGAAATGGGAAAGACAAACCTAGGCTTCAGAACCAGATGCAAGAAAGCCCTGAGTTCTTTCAGGCTGTGAGAGATCAGCCAGCTCATTTGGATGAAGCTCAGGGGCACAAGATAGGCTCAGAGGATTCCTGCTACCCCTGGGAAAACACTAAGCCACACACCTCTTCTGATCCCTGGATTGGAGGTTTTCCACAGCAAAGAGGAGTGTGGTCTCAGATCCCTCCAAGGTGCTGAAATCTGAGAACATGAACAAGGAGCCAGAGACAACACTCTCACTCTTCTCCCTGGTGTTCACTGGATACTCTGCCAAGCTCAGGAGCATGTTGCAAGGGGGAGCTCTTCCATAAGAGGGGACTGGAAGCACATTCTCTCAGCCACCATCAGACCTGCTTAGCTTCAGATCCTGCCTCTGCCCCTTATGGGCTTCATGGCCTTGACCTCTTAAGCCAGAATGTCCTCTTTTTTTATTGAAAATAGATTCATTTTTATAAAATATAGTCTGATTATGGTTTCCCCTCCCCCAGCTTCTACCTGATCCCTCTTCCCCACACACCCAAATTGTGATGGTTTGTCTATACTTGGCCCAGGAAGTGGCACTATTAGGAGATGTGGCCTTGTTGGAGTAGGTGTGTCACTGTGGGTGTGGGCTTTAAGACCCTCATCCTAGATGCCTGGAAGTCAGTCTTCTGCTACCAGTCTTCAGATGAAGATGTAGAACTCTCAGTTCTTCCTGTACCATGCCTGCCTGGATGCTGTCGTGTTCTTGCCTTGATGATAATGGACTGAATCTCTGAACCTGTAAGCCAGCCCCAACTAAATGTTGGCTTTATAAGAGTAGCCTCGGTCATGGTATCTGTTCACAGCAGTAAAACTCTGAGACAGAAGTTGGTACCAGGAGTGGGGATATTGTTGTGATAGGCCTGACCATGTTTGGAAGAATGTGGATTTTGAGACTTTGGATTTGGAAAGTGGTGGAATGCTTTAAATGGGGCTTAATGGTCCATACTAATAGAAATATGGAAGACTTTGTTGCTGAGAGTAATTTGAACTGTGCAGACCTGGCCCAAGATGTTTCAGAGGAGAATTTCAGTATGTGGGTAGAGACTGTTTTTGTGGTGTTTCGGTGAAGATATGGCTACTTTTTGCCCTTGTCTGAAGAGTCTTCCTGAGGCTGAGGTGAAGAGACTCAGATTAGTTGCATTGACAAAGAAAGTCTCAGAAACACCCATCATAGATTTTGTTATCTGGTTAAGTCTCATGAAGAGCATTTTAAACAAGCGTAGCAAGCCAGCAAGAAGCATTCCTCCATGGCCTCTG
Source organism: Grammomys surdaster (assembly GCF_004785775.1). NCBI lineage: Eukaryota > Metazoa > Chordata > Mammalia > Rodentia > Muridae > Grammomys > Grammomys surdaster. The sequence continues at coordinate 1,533,345 of NW_021604753.1, read as the reverse complement.
GCCTCTGCATCAGGTCCTGCCACCAGGTTCCTGCCCTGTTTGAGTTCCTGTCCTGACTTCCTTTGGTAATGAACAGCAATGTGGAAGTGTAAGCTGAATAAACCCTTCCCAACTTGCTTTTGGTTGTGATGTTTTGTACAGGAATACAAAACCCTAAGACACAAATCCATATCCTTTCTTTCTCTGTCTCTTTAGAATAAAGATAGGCATCTAAAATAGTAAGATAAGAACAGACAAATCAGAATAGTACAAAACGAACAAACAAACAAAAAAGACCTTCCCCAAAAAACACAAAAATTTTAGACCCTAAGACACATTCATTCTCTTGCACAGAAAATGTATTTAAAATAAAAAAAATAAAAAACCCACAATATAGAAGCCAAAAATTAATTGTATGGAAAACAAGCAAAAAATAAAACAAACAAAAAACTGCAAAATACCATTAAGTCTATTTTGTGCAGGCCATATACTGCAGGGCATGGGGCCTATGCTTAAGTGTGGTTTGTATACCCATTGAGACTAATTTTTCCTTTGTGAGTGGTTATCAATTAGAAATGGCTTCTGAGTTAGGGATAGGGATTTGAGTCTCCTTCCCCTCAGTATAAACCAGAATCTCTTCATCTGTCAAGTGGTAATGATATCCCTTGGGACAACATTAGAGGGATATTGTCAGGATTACATGAGGCGACACATAAAACACTTAGAAAAGCAGCCATGGCCTAGTGTGGAGCTTTAGCTAACAGTAGAGCTAGTTAGATCTGACTTGGTTGAATTATTACAACCTGTTTGATGAGTTTTCAATCAGGAAAAATAATCCCCAAATCGGAAACAATAGGTCCTGAGTATCAGAGGTTCTTTACAGCCATTTGTTAATCCCAAGGCAGTTGCCAGGCAACAAAGCACAGTATAGAAACCACCCATTGCCTGATCACTTCCAAGGCCATTTTAATATGACTTTCAGTGGAAGACTCACCCTGTTTGTTATATTGTGTTGTGGCTAATATTAAAATGAGTGTTTAGGTTCCAAGAATGCTTTAGTGGCTTATATTTATGGTGGGTTTCAGAAGGGAACCCTTGCTTATGCTAAAATAGGAAATTAATAGGTCATAGATTTAGGCTGACCAAGATTGAAATTCTGTTTTGGATTCTTAATATTTTGTAAAACATTTGAGGACAATTTTCTACGTTTTTCTGAGACATTGTCTCTTGATCTGAAACAGAGACAATTATAGCAATAACTTCCATAGTTCTATGAAGAAATTAACTAAAATCAGTTATAGACATTTTTTAAAAGGCCTCTTTCTTTCTTTCGTAATGCCTGGGTTCTCTAGAATGTTTTGCATTCTGATTATGTGAGCGATTCACGGGACAGAGAACATGTCTGGCATTTACTACTGTCTGTCTGTTGCCTAGATGCATGACTCATGATAGGTGACCAGTAAATACCCACAGAGTGGGGGAGTGTTTGGATAGTCATCTGATTTCTAAAAAATTCTGTTCTTTACCCAACCCTTCTTACCCCCTCCACATCCTGTCTCTTCCCTCCTTCTATGTCCCTTGCAGCCATCTGAACAGTATTCTGGCAGTAGGTGTTTGTGGATGAAGATGCTGAACGTTGAGCTCCGTCCCCTGGTCTGTCTTTATCCTGTGCTACTAGTAACTTGGTGGGGCTTCTCCCACACACACAGAATGAATGACAGTTCTTAGCAAAGAGCACCTTTTGTAATGATCCTGGGATGTGAAGTCATTTTAAACCTGTAATACCTCATCTATTGCCCAGTCTTAGGTGAGCTCCATGAGCCTTACTGTAAATATACATCGTGTTACATGTTTAAGGAACAATAAATAATGGGCCATCTCGTCCATCCCCAAACGTCAAATAAGGTCAAAGAGTAGCCATGTGCCTTGAGCCATATTAAAGCTTAGTTCATGGTTGGAATTGGATAGTCACATCTGGGGACCCAAAAGATAGAGGCAAGATTAGAAAGAAAAAGTCCTCATCGACCACCTATTCCATCTTGCCTTCTAACTCTGCCTTTGTTGATGTCTTCAAAAAGCCTATGGCTCCCTAGCATTTAAATTTTATTTAACTACAATAATTATAGTCGCACAGTGTCCCAGCTTTCCTTTTATTGGCCTAGTTTTTAAACTCACATTTGCATGTTGGTTAATGAAATAATTTTTCAGCTTACTTAAAAAACAAATTGAGCTTTTTTAGTTACTTCCCAATGGGCTTTGCACTAAATGTGCATCCCTCAGCTCCCAGCATCCCATCAATAGAGACCAACATGTAACTACACATCCAGTAGATTCTCAATTAACACACGTAGAAAGTATAAAGTCATGGACTGTTCTGTGAAGAAGGAATTAACATTAGACTTTATTACAACTAAAATAAAAAATATCACCTTAAATTAAAACATGTTTCCCCTTTTATATAAATGCTTAGAGGTTAGCAGTGCAGGATTAAAATGACAATCTTATTTCATAAAAAAAGAAGATAGAGGAAATAAGGGAGAAAAAGACCTGTGAGTATTTCAGTGCTTCGACAAGTTCTAAGAACTAGAAGTCATCCTGTTATATGAAATCCAGCAAGCACGGAAGGACAAGTAGTGAATCATTTTATCTCATGTACAAATTATTGTTTTAAACATGTATATTATTGTCACTCATATGACACAAAAGTAGAGATGAGATTAGTAGTAATTATATGGTAATTGTATAGTACTTATACATCACTTTTAATAAATCTTATTAGCATACATTCAAATATAGGTTTCTTTATGGCACCCAGCTTATTATCTCCTTTTATATTCCAGCCCATGGCAAGGTGCCAACCCCACACAGGTAAGTATCCCTGCTTAGCTAAGCCTTTCTGAAGACATTCCCACAGACACAGCTTGAGGTGTTTCCTGTTAATTTGACAGTCACAATGAACTGTCAAAGGTGCTGAGTACAAGACTGGGTCCTTCTACACAATACATACACATACCTGTATACATACGCTTTCTTCTCCATCCCTCAGGATAAGTGGTATTCAGGATATGTATCATCAAGAAGAAAAGCTCTCTTGCAGACCTCCATCTTCAGATTTAAACCCAGTATGATCCACCTTTACTCGTTTTAGCCTCAGGAGTGTGACGCCTGATCTCCTGTAATAGTTTTAAGTGAGTATAAGATGGCTCTGATTCCTGTGCACTTAGTGGTACAGACTTACTCCATTTCATGCTCTAACTACAATGAAGCTCAGCTGATCAATCAGGGGCCACACCCATACAGAGAATGGACGCTCTCTCTCGCAGCAGGTATCAATTGCTGACAGCTCCTTAGCTAGGGGTAGGACTTTGCTTGGGTTTTATCTGATTTGCACTTGTAGAAGCTTTGTGCACAGCGTCATAACTTTTCATATCTGCTCCTGCTGCTGTGCAGCATCAAGAGAGCTCTGTTTCCTCATAGGTATCCATCACCTCAGACTCTTATGAACTGTTCTGCCTTCTCTTCCACAGTGAGGTCTGAGCTCGTGGGGGATGGAATGAAAGGGACCATTGCTATTAATGAAAAGCAGCTCTGTGTTTCTAGACAGGAATTGTTAGTTAAGGAACTTCAGAGTTAAGGAACTATTTCCTTTTACTATTCCTAATCATGGTAGATCCATAGTATTGTCTCTCCCAGGAATGTTTTCGCCAAGATGTCCCTTTTCTATGTAGTTGGTCTGGAGCTGTCTGGCAATTCAGGACAGAGATAATCTCCCAATGTTCTTGTTTAGCACATATTTTACTACAACCTCATCTGAATCAGACATCCTAATCTAAGAATTGCTTAAATTAAAATCTTCCTCTTAGGAAGGGCCATGTAGCAGGGTGATGCTGAAGTCGATAGCTAGGTGATCACACAGTTTATGTCTGTGAGAGCTTCCGATTATTATTCTAGCTTTGAATCCTTCTCACAAGGTTTTTCCTGGCCTTTACCAAATAAACTCATTTGTTCTTGAAATCCCTTTCTCTGCTCTCACACATGCCTGGCTTTCCTAGTACTCTCCATCAATTGCTTCTTAACCTATCCTTTTTTTTTCTAGAATTTCCAAATAATGTTGACATGTCTTGCTTCCTGCTGTGTCCATAGGGGGTGGGGGTGGGGTCATTTGTTACTTTTTATCATTTTGTGGACTTTAGGTAGGCCCATATAAAGGCATGGACAATGAATTCTATTTACAACATTGAGATCATGTGACTTATTTCAAAACAAAAGACATTGGTATTCTCTATTGGGTGTGTAGAACCACATACTAAACTCAAGAAGATTTGGTACCAGGCACTAAAATGTCCTCAACAAACCACACAAAAAGCTCACACAGAACAAGAGCCAATTGAGCATAGCTCTATTGGAAATACACTTCTCAAGCAAATCATGTCATTTGCTGTGGACAGTAAAATGTTAAAGACAATGTCATTCGTTTCGTTACCATGTAGCAGGAAGAAATTGACATTCACAAATATGGATGGTCTAGGATGTATCACCATGAGTACAGACTTTCCAACTGCAAGCATTGTACTCCTGTCTAATTCCTTCTACTGTGGTCTATAGGTCTGTCCCTCCAATTCACACGCTGAAAGTAAGCCCAGTGTGGGAATGGAGCAGTCTGACTTTACCCAAGATTTCTGTTTTCTTTGGTGATCTAATTTGTTTCCTATTGCTGTGATAAACACCATGACCAAAAGCAACTTGGGGAAGAATAGGTTATTTCATCTTGCAGCTTTGGTTCATCATGAAAAAAAGTCTAGGTAGGAACCTGAGGCAGGAACTGAAGCAGAGGGCATGAGGGACTTCTGCTTACTGGTCTGTACTTCATAGTTACCTCAGTCTGCATTTGTGAACACCCCAGATCACCTGATCACACCACAGTGGGCTGTGCCCTCCCACATCAACCATCAATCAAAGAGGTACACCACACACCACACGCCAGTTTGCCCTGATATTTCCTCAGATGAGACCTCGTCTCAGATGACCAGCACACCTGATTTCAGTTGCCTATAGTTACTTACACTTAATATTTTGGTCAAAAATACTAAATGGAAAGTTCCAGGGGGAACAAAGCTTTACGTTGTGTGCCATTATGAGCAGAGCAATGAAATTTTGCATTGTCTTTCCTGTCCTCACAGGAAAAGCCCCTAATCAAGCTCATTAACCAAAGAATCATTGAGAGACCGTAGGGGTCCAGCCTCCTTTATAATACAACTACTACCCAAAAGACAAGATCATTATAAAGCCAAGTGAGATAACACATGTATAGCAATTAGTGTACTGTCTAACCCATGATCAGTCTTCAGTAAGTATTAGCTCTTCTATCTGTGTATCTTGTGATTTTTGAGCTGTGACTGAGATTTGCTACAATCAATAAGAAACATAGTTTGAGACATTCATTTAATGACACCCGTACCTCACAGTGTTTTCCTGACTCCTATAACCTTCTACTAATAAAGATATATCTTACTGTTTTCCACTGGAAACCAAGAGGCTTTGAGCTGACCCTGACATTAGAAAAAATAATAATAGCAATAAAAAAACAAACAAAAAAATCTCACCCTGTGGCACAAGTAATGTTCTAAGTTTGTTGGCTTAGCTCCAGCATTTAGAGACCCTTCATTTCTCACTGGTCCTGTCTGTGTTAATATAACTTACATCTACTACTTTAAAAATGACACTCTCATCTCTAGCTTGTAAATCATTAAGCACCAGTCATTTAGTCTGTGGTTTGTGAGGTGCTTTTGTCTGCCTCTGGATAGCATGGTCAGGAGGGCAGGTAGTGAAGGATTGCTTGTTATGATAATTTGAATCATTCCATGCATCATCTTAGCCCTTAAACCTCCCTCACAGACAGAAAATTCATAAATTACTCAAAATCCAGTATTAACTTGATCTCTCTGCCTTTTCCCTGTTTCTTACACAATTGTGCTGCTTTTTACAAGAACTATTCCAGGACTACTCAGAACTCCATGGTGGATTCTCCTTATTAACTTGCAAGAAAGCTGACCTTCTCCTTGAAGTCTTATCAGTATTCTGGTCCTGGACATCATCTATTCTGTTGAGAAAGAAAGATACGGACATGTCAACTTTGTTGAGTGGCCCCTACTACATTTCCCTAAAACTGTTATGGGGAAGGTAACACCAACTGGCAGTATGTGCCAAGCATTCTCAGTTAATGATGTTTATTGCCTGGTTTCCATGGTAGATTTGGGTCTGGGCTTGCTGTATCCTCAGCCTGCCTATAGGTGTGTGATGCTTGTTAACCATTTTTCTCATCACTGTGACAAAATGGCTAAAATGAAGCAATTTACAGCAGGAAAGGTTTACTTCAGCTCATATTTTAAGGGATACAAGCTATCAGGACATTGGATAGTGAAGACATGGGTGGTCACATCAAATCCGGTCAGCAAGCAGAGAGCAAACAGAAGTAAGACTAGGTTGTAAAGCCTCATGGATCATCTCCAGTAGCACACTTCCTCAAAAAGGCTCCATCTCCTAATTGTTCTACAATCTTCCCAAACAGTGCCACCAGCTGCCACTGAGTGCCAAACAACGGAACAGTTCGCATTCACACTGCAATCAGGACTCAGATTTTGGGTGTGGTCCCAGAGATGAAACCTAGGGCTTTGCAAATGCCAGGCAAGTGTTCTATCAATTGAGCTGCATCACAGACACCCTACTATGGGTCCTTCAGTAAAGTGAGTAATAGCTCCTGTTAGGCACCATTTGGTTCTGCAGCAATTTCTGTCCTGTCTCCTTTAAATAGAACTCATTTCCATTTCTTCTTCCTATCTCCAGTAGGACCCTTCCAGTCACTGTCATCTCTTCACTGCATTCAGAAGCAGTTTCTAGTCTGGCGTTTTAGCCTCTTATCCTAATCATCAACGATTTGATTTCCTTACAGAGCAGTCTTCAATCTGATGCAGTGTGTGTCCTGACAATATCTTACTTTCACTTCTCATTCCCAAATCTTCTTCCAGGGACTTTTACTCCCATGTAACCTTGGTCCCTCCATCCCTCAGACCCCTTCCTCTTCACTCTGCTCCCACCACATCAACCTTCTTTCCAGTTCTTTAGAAATTCTATGCTTTTGAACGTGCTGGTCAGTGTCAACACAATACCTTTCCCGTAAACATCGGTGTGACTGCCACACTTTCTCCTTCATATCACCCTCCCAAGTGTTAACCCATCTACTATCACCACCTAGTATTTGCAAGCAAATCTGTTTGAATAGAGTTTAGTACAAATTAAAAGGCTCTAGTTAGAATTTTCAAGCTTTCTTAACAAATATGTTAGCACAGCAAAGGACACAAATGTTTTGAAACACGTAAATCTAGATTCTGATATAATCCAAGGTTCCAGCCTTTTATCTCCCAATAGTTCAAATCCCGTTAAACCCCAATCCCTTGAACAGAGGTTGGATTTATAAAATGAGAATTTACACTTAGGGTAAACTTATGTTGTGTGAGAAATATCAAGATTTAATGAAGACAAAGGCCCTTTGAGTTCATCAGTGGGACCATTATTCTGGCTGTACTGACTTAGACAAGTCCTTAAATGATATTAGAGTCAAGTGGCAGCAGCAGAAGCCTAGGATAAGGCTTTGGGTCTGGGCATGGGAGTTCAGAGTGATCTCCAACTAACAGCTAGCTTGCAACAGGGATCTACAACTTACAACCTGAAAATAAAGCAATTCAATCAACAGCCTGTTGTGACCTCCAGAGAACATCCCGAGCATCATCAGATTCTAGTCTGGATGACATTTTAGGCTGGTGAGACAGAGCAGAGCCCTCATCTAAGTCATTCTGGAGTCTTGAGAAACAGGAAGTACAGGGTAACAAATGTGTGTTAGTTATGCTGCTTAGGTGACGAACTATATGGTAACAGACAGTAGCAGTAAATACTAAAGCACATGGATCCTGATAAGTCTGCTGTATTTGCTGTCAAATGAAGAGCTAGGTGGTGGGGTACATTTAGGTACATGAAAGAATTTTGCACTTGAAAGCACAAATAAGGAAAGAGAGAAAACAGTGAGTGATATATGTTTCCCAGATGCCTGAAGATGAACGAACCCTGTCCTTCTAGCACAGCAAAATTCTAGAAATCAAGTACTTAACACCTGTGCCTGTTTGAGGCTGGGAGTGCCAGGGAAGTAGACACAACTTGAGAAACTCAGGAAAGAATTCCATTCAAGAGTGGCAAGATGAAGATGATTCCAGAAACTCCAACAGAACAAATGTTCACTCAGGCAAGCCCTGGTACACTCTGAACCCTCCAGTCAATGCTTGGAGGAGACCTGGGAGCTTGGTTTTGTTTTGTTCTTTTTTTTTCCTGCAAGATCTTGAGCCTATTGTGCACGTCTTGATTACAGGAACAAGCACCACTCCCTAAATTCATCAAGCTGCCCCAGAGATCCCAAAGGACTGCAGCCCATGTGAGGGAGTAGTCAGAGAACTCCCGCAAGGTTGGAGCACATTGATTTTCATTGCAACTCCTGCAGTGGGAGACTAGTGTCAGGTAATCACTTCCAGATCCTGGTTGCTAAGCAAGGGGAGCAGTTATTTAAGCTGTCCATCATTTCTCCAGAATGAACTCAGGTCACAGAGACAAGTGGAGGGAGCAATGCATATGTGCAGCTTATTAAAAGTGGGCCACACAGAGCAGTCAGAAACCCATTTACTGGCAAAGCTCTTGCCCCTCTCTGGCTTCTATTTGGCAATCAGCAAAGGGATCCAAGGAGTAATCAATCTCCCGAGGATGCTGCTGAAGGACTCACTCTGTTAGCTTGTCCAGGGGGCTAAGCACCAAGAAAATGCAGAGCAGCCATTGGCCAGTAGGGTGATGGGGCTCATAGGCTGCTAATGTTAGATCAATTTTGATGTAAACTTTGACTTGTTCTTTGTGCAACTGATGGATATTCAATATATTGAATTCTAACTGTAAACATTAGGCATATGACAGCCAATGAAATGAACCTCTCAGTTTCATGAAGGGTGCAAAGTGGAGAGACAACCTTTGCCTGTTGCCCATCTTTATGACTTCAGTCCACCCACATGTATGTCCAAATCATTCAAGCATAGCACATTGTTGAGACACGGAGTACCACCAATTTAAGCTTATCCCTGACTAGCTTACAAATGAATGAGACTCAGACTATGGCTATTTTATTTACAAGTACTGGGAATGACCCCTAATCTTCTCTTCTAACTCCCAGCCTGGCTCCCTTCTCAGCAGTGTTCTCAAGATACTTACTCTTTCTCCTGGTCATGTGCTCATCATCCATCTCCCCTCATGGTGGCTTCCTCTGTCCCTGCCTTCTTCCTCTTTCTCTCCTCTCACCCCTCTCCTCCTCCAACCAGGTCACTCCAGACCCACCTACCCCTAATCCTTCCAGTAATTGCTGTAGCCAATTTTGTTTAACCAATAATTTTAAATCATGAAACAAGGTTTGCACAAAAAAGCTTGTAACCTTGAGAAGTCACTCCTAGGCCTGGACCCTCAGGTATAGGATTTAATATTATAATAGCAACAGATCAATCTTCAATAGAGTCACCTCCTTTATAGATATTTCTCTGGCTCTTCTGATAGTTCTCAGACTATCTGGACTAACACATTGTGTCAGGAACACCCTGAGAGCTGTCTTCTCTTGTATATTTCTCTTCTCCTCTCCTTTAAGACATTTAAAGGCAAATAGGATACTTTACCTGACCTGTCAACTAAATTCAAAGGACGTCCATCAATATTAATGGCTCTCAACCTCATTTTGCATAAAGCTTTATGTAATTTTCTTTTGATAAAAGTATAAAGTTGATAATATCTTTATAAGATGAACTAGGGGCTATTTAAGGTCACCCCTTATCTTGGTTCATTTCTTGCTGTTGTGATTAAATGTACTGACCTAACAGTTTTAAGGAATGGTTGATTTAGCCTGCAGCTCTAGGTTACATATAGCCCATCATCACAGAGAAGCCAAGGCAAGAACTTGAAACAACCAGTCAAGTCCACAGGAATGAGCAGAGAGAGGTAAATTCACACACGCTTACTACTCAACACACTTCCTCCACTCTTCCATTCTCCAGGACCCAAGACCCAAGGAATGCCACCACACACCATGGTCTGGGCCTTCACATCAACATGACCTTCCACAGACCTGCCCATGACATGCAACCTGATTTCCACACTCCCACACTGAGACTCTTTCCCAGGTGGCTCCTGGCTGTGACAAGTTGATGGCTAAAGTTGACCCAAACAGCTGAGGCTCTTGAAGGGAAGATGAAGAGGCAGTACTATCTCAGGGAGTAGTACCCACACATGAGCCAAGAGCGGCCATGGGAGTGCACCATTGCCATAAGTGTTGTCTGCATTTTACAGGAAGGAATGATTAGACTTATTTGGAGAAGTGATTTTCAGGATATGTAAAAATAATTTCCTACCTAGATTATATAATTTCGGAACCTGAACCAGTACATGCAGTCATGTTGTGATTTGAATATGAGCAAAGCTCCTACATCTTGGTAGGTCTCCAGCTAGTTGTACTCTTTGAAGAAGTTCTGGGAGGTGAGTTCTAGCTGGAGGAAGGGTCTCCAGATGGGTGTGGGGAGATGGTCTGTGGAGACTATACATATCTTGCCCTGGGCAGATCTTGCTCTCCCTTCCTCCTCCTTCCACATCCACCAGTACCTCCCACTCACTCCTCTCCTTCTTCCTTCCCCTTTCCCTCTTTCTGATTCCCAGTTACCACAAGGTGAGGAAACTCCACCTTACATTCCATGAGGAAATCTGCCTCGCTGTAAGTCCAGAACCAACAAAATCCCAAACTATGGAATAAAATAAAATAAAATTAGCCATGAAGAAAAGGAAATCTCCCTTGTTCAAATTATTTCTCGTGGGTATTTGGCCAGAGCAGCAGCAGCAGTCTGATAACAGAGGCTGCTAGAAAAACAAAACAAAACAAAAGCAAAAACACCTCTCTCTCTCTCTCTCTCTCTCTCTCTCTCTCTCAACTGTCTATAGTACCACTCCTCACAGGTTAGCTCATAGACTTCAAGAATTTTCTGTGCCCATATATCACATATTCTGATCTGGAGCCACACTTTAGAGCTCCATAAAGCACACTGATGGAGATCTCCACAGTGTCCCTTCATTCAGTCTATCTTCTTAGGGTGGACTTGGCCTTGACTCCTTTTTTTGTGTGTGTAGGTGTGTTTATGAGTGTATATGTTTTATACTATGTGGCCCAGATTGTCCCAAATTTAAGATGCTGTCCAGGCTTCCTGTGAGCTCTGGATCCTCTGCTTCAACCTCCTGTGCTGGGATGATTTCAAGCATATGTCAATATACCCAAGCAACTTCCTACTGTGTCACCTTTTTTTTTTATTATGACAAGTTTAAGGTAGTGAAATATCATTTTTAATAAAATGATATCACAGCAAACATTTGTGTTCATCTACCTTTGTATGCTAATGTGACTGGGTTTTAGAAGACAAAATGCTTGAAATGTCACTTAGCAGTATGGCAATTCAAAGAGTACCTTGCCTCTGACCCTGCAACACTACTTAAAATAGGAAACTCTTCTGTGTGTCCTCCCTTATTTTACAGTAGATTTCAGGACAAAGCTTTGGGAAGAAAACAACCAAAGTTTTTGTAATGCCCAAAAGACACAGTGATTTGTTTCTGCCAATGACTGTGGAGGGTGAGCTGTCACAATACCTCTTTCAAAGATGCCCAGTACAAGTGTGGGGACTTTGTCCATTGGCCCAATACCTACCAAAGATGCCCAGTACAAGCTTGGGGACCTGTGCTTTGGCCCAATTTCCTTTAGCTTCTTTGAGGAGTCTGGTCTGAGGGAGCTCTTAATGATGGGAAATATTTGCAACCTGGTTCCCTCAGATTAGGAAAGCATCTAAAGTGATGAGCCCCCATTGACCAGCACTGCTCTTCATCTTCTGTGTCTCAGATGCAGCCAGTGGTACTTTGGGATCTGTTCTTTGGTGTTGCCTTAGTCTTCTGTATTACATTCTCTCTGAAGTGCTCACTGTACAGTAAACATGGAGGAAAAGGGTAGATGAGACTTTTATAGCTGTCCAGTAAGTTGGGCAGAGGACTCAAAGGTCTTTCCTAGTGCTTCCATCCCTGTTGCCTGCACAGACAGGAAACTTAGCATATCAGAACAGATAGATCTGTGTGACAGCTCAGTGGGAAAGCATATTTGCCAACAGACCTAATGATCTGAGTTTCTGAACTTGATCCCCAGCCTCCACATGGTAGAAAAAGAAGACTAACTTCCCACAACTTGTCTTCTGACCTTTACACATGTGCTATGACATATGATGTATGTACCTACATACACATACACACATACAAAGTAAACTAATAAATATATATACATATATATAATAATTAACAAATAGATACGTTATTCAACTGCACTCTAAGGTGATCCTATAAAATGCAATGGAAGCCTTCCTAGAAATGGAGCTGTTTTCCACAACACCACACGGCTGAGTCTATATGGTGAGGCACCACTGACCACCAAAAGGCCATGAGCTTTCCACACATAGCAGCGTGCAAGTGAGCCTCTGTTACTACAGAAGCTTCTGGCCCATAGAGAGGTCCAAACCATTCGAAATCCTGCTGTTTTGTTAAGACTTCCATTGACTTAGCTCAGTGCTCACACAGCAAGTGTTTTAAAAGAATGCCCACATGATGTTGTGATTCCCAACTATGGATCTTCTAAATTGAAAGAGAAGTAAACAAATCCCACCTTAAAAGCCTCACTGCTTTATAGGTTCTCTGACTAGCAACCCACTGGAGACACAACATGACTCATCAAACTACTGTGTAAAAAGAAAAAAGCCACAAAACCAATAATTAAAACTTTAAATTGACCCAAAATACACATAATCACCTTTAACACCATGGGTATCAAGGTGCTAGTTTGTTTTATCATATGAAATGAATAATTTTTTTGAAGAAATCACCTTTCATATGCCACCATAGCTAAGAGAGGATATGTAATAATATTACACAGGAAGTGACACAGTAGGGGACCCTTTTCAGCTTGGACATGTTGAAATATTCCTTTCCTGCCTACAAGGGATAGAAATAAAAAGCCCTCCTCTTTTCACCAAAGCTCAAATAGAATGCAGAAGCAGCAGTAGGTGAGATACAGAATACTCCATAGAAATAGAGAAGTTATTTCTGGATAATTGGCAGCAGACATGTTGCTGAGCACATGGGAGGAAGGGTCTCCATGGCAACACAGTTGATGATGGTTTCATATTTAAATAAAATGTTGAGCTTTTCTACTTCCAGAGACAGAATTTTCAGTAATTTGGTATTAAGGTCTCTAACTCAGTTAGAAAAGCATTTGAGCTGAGGGTACAAAAGGCAAGAGGAACATAGGAAAAGAAAGAAAAATTCAAGCCAACTTAGAACAGAACTGTTTGTTGACACTTTTCAGGAATTCTCAGGAGGACCAATGGGCCATTAACTGGACCCCACTGTACATGCAGTGTCTCATACATAATCATACTCATAATGATAGTAAGACATTATACAACATGTATTCATTCTCTGTAAGTACCTTTTATTCTTCACAGAGAGTTTTAAGTTTGAGCTATAGATGAATAGAGACCCAGCTCATAAAAAGATCTTGTGTCTATGGTAGGTTCAGGTTGAGAAACAGCCTTGTAGAATTCTCTTTTCTTTGAATCATCAGAGTAGACAATACAATCCCCCCATAGCAAAACACATCAGTTTGTAGTGTACATTTTGATGTGCTGTTACCTGCTTGGAAATATAATGAGCTATGGCATTGGATGATTTTGATGCTCCATGGAGTTTACTCCCCCACGCATTCCTTCTTAAAGTTGGTCAAAGGTGGATCTGTAAACTCATATTGATACTACATACCACACCCTAGTAGCCTTAACCAACTCCTGGCAACCCATAATATCATCTTTGAACCACTGGCCATGAAACTCCACCAACTGAATCTTTTTTAAAGATTCAGTAAAACTAACATTGCTTTCTTAGTGGATAACCTTTAACTGCTATTATTCAAACTACTAAGAGTTTCTCAGTCTATAACATGTAGATCTTATGAACAGTTATGACATAAGAATCTAGTCTGGGGAGCTTGTTCAATAGGCAATGTTCTTGCTGTGTAAGTGTGAAGACTTTAATTTGGATCCCCAGAACCCAAGTAAAGAGCCTAGTGTGGCCATCTACTTCTGTAGCCAAGGGCGGGGGAGGTAGACACAGACAGATTCCAGGGGCTACCCAGCCAAGGAGTCCAGCCTAAATGGCAAGGTCTAGGTTGAGTGAGAGATGCAATCTCAAAAACTAAGATGGAGTTCAATAAAAGAAAACACTGAACATCAGCCTCTGGCCTCCACACATAAACAAGCCAAGCATACCCAGGCACATATACCTTAGCACCTGACACACACCCACACACAGAGCGGGAGTTTGACAAGGTTCTTACGTTAAAATTTCAACTCCCTGATCCAAGCAGTAAAATTTATACCTAACAAAGGAAATAGCAAGTTTATGTTTAATTCTTTTTGATTTTGGAAAGAAACTATTATAAGGAAAGTTGATTATTTTTGTTTTGTTTTTATCATAATGTGGGATAAATGTTCATGGAAGAGAGAAATATACATTTACTACTTAAAACATAAACCTTGTATATGTGTATGGAAACTTGTGTGGGGGGGGGTCTGGGTGTATATGTTTTCTTCGAAACAAACTTTTATTACACTTTAGATGTTACATTTTCTATCAGTTGTAAATTTCAGAAAATAAGAATAACTAACAATCACAAATTTTCTAACTATCAATAAAATTTAGTTTTCTGGACAGACACAAATATGACACATGTTGCTAATAAGAACAGACTAAATACATATATCCTTGATATAGGCTATGTTTCTCTCTGTCTACACTCCAAAAAGAACCTGGCATTCAGCAGTCATTGGATAAAAGAACAAAAATTGTCACCTCCAACTACTATATCCTAAGGTACCGTTTTGATAAAAGTCATCTTGCTTGCTACACAACGTGATGAAGTACTACAGTAGCACAATAAGCACCAAGCCAGTCTTCACTTCCCTCTTTGACAGCAAACAGTGGTAGAGACATGCTTTCCAAAGACTGAATCTTTAAGTGTTAAGTCTTTGAGGACTGTTCTTTAATGAAAGGAAAAGGATTGCTTCATCAACTTAAGTTTATACAGATAAGGGAATTCTTAAGTACTTTTTGTGAATAGCATTTTGCAGTTTTGTATTATTTGATCCAGAATTTCCATTCTAGTCATTCATCTTAAGTCATCCAAAATATGAGTTTTTTTAAATCAATGTTAGTACAATGTCATTTTAATAGCTACAATTGCAAATAATCTAAATGTCTAGTAATTAAGTAAATTATGATGCATTCAGTTATAGTGAGATAATATCCTGAAATCTTTATTCTACTCTATTATACATGACCCTTCTTCTAGTTAATCAGAGGCATTCAGAAAAATTGGGATTGTTATGATAAGATTAGAAAGAAATAGTCAATAGTCAGTCATTTCAGCTTCCAAAATAACTCTTGCTAATCACCAGAAGTTAGCTTAGGGGGACAGATGGCTGTTGAAGTTTATGTAACAATGGCTAGCCAGAAAGAAAAGAGTAGGTACTCATGACTGCCATCTTTTCTAACATTCATGTTGAGAGCATTAGGGTGTGGCCTTCAGGGATGGGAGTGTCTAAAATTAGAGACATAGGCAGTAGTCTGTAGGATAGCATAAGAAGACAAGTCAGTGCCAAGGAACAAGCCACACATCCACTTCCAGAAAGCCTACATTAGACCACATTATGAGACCTTCTGAGTAGTTGTCACCATTACCAAAAATGCAAAGCTTGCCTGTATGATGCTCAGTCAACTAGTAGAAGGGTGGCCTGGCCTTTGAGGGCACCTGAACTACTTTATGTGGACCTGTGTGCTTTGGGGGTCTTTCTGAGCCTCTCAACTCCAGCCTTTTATGTACAGATACCAATGAAAGAATGTCAAGAAAGGTCCCAGCTCTGGCACTTGCCTGGGGCATGTTGAAAGTTCTCTTTTTGTATGCACAATTAAAACAACCCCTATCAGACAACCAGAATTCTAAACACTGCACGAGTATCAAACTCCATTTCCATAGTTTCCCTTCATGAAGGTATTCAGGCTTATTAGTCTATTTTACAGACTATAGCAAGAGAAGTTTCATAACTTTCCTGTAACTATCCAGCTAAAATTAGCACATGAAAACTGTAAGTGTAGGCAGGATGACCCTAGAGTCAATAATCCTAATTACTATGGTAATCTATATCCAGTGAGCCATTAAAATGTATACATTCACAAAATTGGTAAAAATAAAAATACACGGAGGGAGATAACGTCTTAATTGGGCTGATCAGAACTTAATACTACACCTACGATCTAATAAACACTATAGAAACAGGGACAAGAGAGATGACTCCACAGGTAACAGTGCTGGCCACCAAGCATGACAACCTGAGTGTGATCCGTGGGTCCCACATGGTAGCAGGAGAGCGCTTATGCAGAGTGTGTGCTTTGATTCATTATTCATGACCTTCAGCCACTATACTTTTTGTGTCTTGTTTTAAAAAAAAGATGTTCATGTTCAAAACCAAATATATATATATATATATATACTATAGCTTTCTCTTTTACACCAAGATATTAAACATACTTAGAACTCATTCTGTGCATATGTAGAGAAAGGGTCCAACTGAATATGCTGCACATACTTCTGGTTAAAACACCTACTCTTTCTTCACCTGCCTGTGAGGCTGCCTGCTTCCTATGGAATCTCTCTTTATGTTCAACTTTGTTTATGCCTATGCCTGGTACCATACTGGCTTAATTACTGTTGATTTATAACAAGCCTTGAGATATAACAGCAATACCAAAATACGAAGCCTCACTCACTGCTGAGATCCAGGTGGGAAAGTCACTTCCGAATCTCCAAACACAAGCAAAAGGAAAAAGAGAAGAGAAGTGAAATTAGCAGGTGTTGATGCCTTGTTGTTAGGTCCTTTGTTTCTCTGTGGTCTCTGCCTCCTCCTACATCTGCCAAAGGAATGCACAACTATTCTAGACTCACAGATTTCTCATAGACCAGGTTCATCATGGTAAAAACAACAAAGGAAAAGAAAAACAAAGAAATTTGATGTCGTAGTTAGGGTTTTATTGCTATAAACAGACACCAGGACAACATTTAATTGAGACTGGCTTACAGGTTCAATGGTTCAGTCCATTATCATCAAGGCAGGAGCATGGTAGCATCCATGTTGCAGAAAGAGCTGAGAGTTCTACATGTTCATCTGGAAGCTGCTAAGAGAAGACATGTTTCTAGAGATCTCAGCCGAGGGTCTTAAAACCACAGTGGCAAACCTACTCCAAAAAGGTCACACCTCCAAATAGTGCCACTCCCTGGACCAAGAATTTACAAACCATCACACTTGAGAAGCCTAACACTCAATGTCAACAGTGTAATTAAGAGAGCTGAGCTACGACTAAGACATCTGCATACACACTGTCCCAAAACAAAGGCCATGTCTTCGTTTCTGGCTGCACTGTCTAGCCTGTGTTTAAAAATCTCACAGATTTCATTAGAGCAATTTAGGAACATGAGCAAGGTTGATTGATTACCACTGATGTGTGGAGCCTGCTGGATTGTCCCAGGGATGGCTGGCTCTGAACCTGACATGGCCAAAGATGGACTGTTTCCCTAGACCATTCTCCTTTGGCCACTCATCAGGCAACAGTTATGTCCATGAACTCATCAAAGGAACCAAAGATGGTTCGTTTATTCTTTGGAAAAATTGACAGCCAAGGTAGCTATTCTTCTTAAAGGTGCATACTACAACTTTCACTAGAATTAAACCTGGGTGAACAAAACACACAGGATCTAACAGATTGGACTCTACTGTTGATGCTCCTAGTTAGTACACTTGACTTCAATCTAGTGACATTGAGGTCACTCCTAATTCCATCTCCAATAAACATTCAAGACATTTTCTCTCCTCACATTTTCTCCACTATGCATTATGTAAGGCAAACTCAGCTCCTGGAGACTCACTGGACACCAACCCAAGAATAAGGTCATGATGAGCTCACTGCTCTGGGGCAAAGGAGAACCTTCTTAGTTTCCTCTGGAATATTTCCCCTAATAGCTGGTTTAGTCTTAAAAACAAAATGTTTTTGAAATTTTATTTTTAACAAACAGAAGAGGTCAGGTATTTGTACAACCAAAGGCAGATAGAACAATTTGTCTTAGTCTTGAAAAAACTCTTCAACTGGGCATGGAGGATTCTGTTATCAGAGCAAAGAAAGGAAGCAGGTTGATTCACAGCTGGGCAATGCTGGCCTGGGCCTCTCTCTGGAACACAAGCATGTAAAAGTGAGCAGGTTATCCATCAGTCTTATTATTTAGTGATCTACCCATCTGGTCTACAAAGAAAGAAGTCAAAATGCTTTAACAGGTGTTAGAAAAAAGTGGTCAATTGACTACTTACCACTCCACCTGCTACCTACTAGAAGCATATCTACTGACTAACTCAGCAACCGTCTAACTTGGTCACTTGGAGCTGGGAGCAGCCCAGACAAAACACAATAATGGGGTTATGGATAGAGAGGCAAATTCTGACAGCATGGCGCGTGGGCAGTTGCCCAGCTGTTGTTTCACACAAGGCATATTAAAATACAAAGGCTGTGTGTGTCTTTCATCTGGGAACATAAATGGTCTAAGGCAGGAAAGAACCCCATGCTGGGATTTTTAAAAAAATTTTTACAACAATGGGGTTTTTTACTTCTTCATAACTTAATTTTGGTAGCTGGTACACATGCAGAGATTTGTCTATTTCTTCTAAATTACCTACTTTGTTGCCATGTAATTTTCATAATAATGTTTTAAGATGCTTGATACTTATTTCTGTAGTATAAGTTCTAAGTCTCTTTTTATCTCTCTCTCTCTTTTTTATTTTAGTCTACTTTTATGTACATTTGGCTAGGTTGTATCAATCTTGTATAACTTTTCAAAACACTATTTGTTTTGTTATTCTTTTCAAGATTCCTACTTTTAATTCACTCACTTCTGCCATCGCTCTTTCTATTTCCTCCTTCCCAGCGGTTAAGGCCTTCCTACTTGTTTTTCTAGTTCTTGTGGAAGAAACAGTTTTTTATTTAAATGTATTTCAGAGTTTCATACATGAGTAGTTTATTTACTTCATTTCTGCCCCTTGGTTCCTCCTATGCTTCCCCTACACCCTTGCTCTCAAATCCATGACCTTTCATTATACTGTCATCATTGTTACGCTCACGTGTGCATGTATAAGTTTTATGTGTGTGTGTTATACATAGGTTATATGTAGCATATACATTGTATATATCTATATTACCTGTATATAGCCATCATGTTTCAGGACACTTGTTTGGTGACATTTTATTATGACATCCTTACTATGTACATACTTAAGCACACAGAGAGAAAGAAAGAAAGAAAGAAAGAAAGAAAGAAAGAAAGAAAGAAAGAAAGAAAGAAAGAAAGAAAGGAAGGAAGGAAGGAAGGAAGGAAGGAAGATAGATAGATTTAGATAGATAGCTCTGTTTATATGTGCATAGTCATTGCTATAAATTTTTACTGCTATATCCCATAGGTTTTCATATGTGAGTCTCTACTTTTGTTTCCTTCAGGAAAAAATGTGAATTTCTTTTTCAAGTTTTTAATTTATTGGTTACTGAGTAACGTGTTGTTTAATTTCTATATATTTATATATTCCTTTTATTTTCCTCTCGTTTTCTATCACTATGGTTAGAAAAGTTACCTGATATTGTTTCAGTTTTCTTAAATTAATTAGGCTTGGCTGCAGAATGGCTCAATGGATAAAGTACTTGCTTCCCAAGAGTAAGGACTTATGTCCAGATCCCCAGAACCCATGCAAAAGTGCCAGACACAGAATTACATACGTTGGTAATGCCAGCGCTGCTCCTGGAGAGCTGGGGTACAAAAACTGGAGAATGTCTAGAACATGAAGGCCAGATAGCAGCATGGAATAAGAGATCCAGGTTCAAACAAGGTGGGGGACAAGGAAGATGGTCCACTCATAGTTGTCCTCTATTCTCCACGTGCACACTGTGGCACACATATGTTCACACACACACACACACACACACACACACACACACACATACACCACAGGCTTGTTTTGTGATATATGCTCTCTTTTGGTTAGGTATGGTATGGTATGGTATGGTATGGTATGGTATGGTATGGTATGGTATGGTATGGTATGGTTAAAAAGAATGTGTTCCACAGCTCCTGGAAAGACATTCTCTGACTCTGTTGGAACCACTTGAGTGTAGTTTGAATCCAATGTCCTTTTGTTCTAATTCATTCTGTGGAGTATTAGTTCATGTGTGGAACCAAGGTGTAGCAACTACTTGCTAGTGTACTACCCGCCCCTACTGTCTGCCCTCCATTTGGGTCCGATGATGCTTGATTGACATAGGCAGGTGCTCCAGGACTGGCTGTGCAAATTTTTACCTGCTAAGTCTTCTTGCCAGATCGACTTCTTTGATGTTACATGGTGGCACACTCTGTCTCTTTTAACAAATGGTGACTTAAACTATAACAATGTCTGCCTATGCAATGGTTTCCAGTTATAGGAAAGATATTTCTCCATCCCTTGAATTCTTTTATTCAGTGTGTACTTGCAGGCAGAGTAAATCTTTTATGGCCAATAAAAAGATGAGTATTTTATATACTTCCCATGGGTTTTGATTGGATAATTTAATTCATTCGAGAGTTAAAGTCTTCGAATTGTCATTTATCAGTTGTTTTGCCTCCCGTTACATCTCTCTTCCTTCCTTCCTTCCTACCTTCCTTCCTTCCTCCCTTCCTTCCTTCCTTCCTCCCTTCCTTCCTCCCTTCCTTCCTTCCTTCCTTCCTTCCTTCCTCCCTCCCTCCCTTCCTTCCTTTCTTTCTTCCTTCCTTCCTTTTTTTTACTGTACTTCTGAGTGGTCGGGTGTTGGTATTTTGTTTTGTCTTGGTTTTCTCTTATTGCATGTCTCGATTCCTTATTTTTAATTTTAAAATATCTCTTGCAGCTTTTGTTTTGTTTTGTTTCTTTGTGGCTACCATGAAGGGTACAGCATTTTATTAGCTTTGATAAGATTTTAAGCTGACAACAGCTTAATTTCAATTGCACACATAAACTCTATTTTTGTTGCCCCAGACCATTTTAAACTTCTGGTGTCACAATTTACATCAATGAAATAAATTAAGAAGAAGAAATGATCCAACTATGCATATAATCCATGAATGTGATACAATGACAAGTTGTGATTCTGTTTTGCTAGTGATGACCATCTCATTCCACACCATCACTGAGCAGTGTCGTCACTCATCAGCTCTGCTTCTCCCAGGGACAGAGGGAAAGGAAGCTAATTGTAGTCTTTTTTTTTTCTTCATACCAAAATCCTGACCTCAGGCATTAAAGGGTTTATTCTAGAATTTTCAATGGTGCCTTCACTTTAAAGCGGACACTGGATGGCACAAAGATATCATCTCATCCCTCACTCTAGTCATCAACAGATACTTTCTAACACCAGGCGTTGGTTGCCTGGTGAAACAGCCTTATCAGGGAAAAAACAGAGGTCTCTGCTTTATCCGAATGACTTCCTACAATGAAAGGGGAATTATTACATGGCTGAATTCAATTCTGGACCAATCATTTTTGTCTTAGAACCTGGCCATAGAGCATCTGTTCTTTGGAGAGGATTCAAAAGAAGACAGAGGGAGACTCTCCCTGAAGAAACATCACTATCCCTGTCCTGACCCACTTGTGTGTACTGTGTCTACACAGGCTGCCATGGGAGAAGCCAGAGTCTGTCTCCTGAAGCCACTCTTTCCACGTCAACTGTCATCTTTGTAATCCACCAAGTCAGAACACTTCAAAAATCTCTGTCTCCAATCAAATCATGTCTTAGGAAAGATTCTTCTAAAATCTCCAAAAGTAAAGGTGTAGGTAGATTTACAAATAATCAGCTTGCCTGAGAGCTCAAATTTAGTGCAGACTTGTGTATTTTAAAGGCATAGACTATGATTAGGCTTTACATTCAATCAGCAGAGTCAGGAACACATTTTGGGGAGCTTTTACCACAGTCATAATGGGAGCGTTCTGCCACGTTCAGACAAAATGAGCAGAGTTTCAGACAAGAGCCTTTAGCTTCAGTGAACTGACTGAACACCCCTCACTGCCTGGAGTTCCTTCTTTGATGTGATAATTCAAGGTACAAAGACTGGTTCTCGCAGTGACCTCTTCAAGGTCATGGGACCCTGCATGTTAGTTTCAATCATCATCTTCTGCTTTATTGCAAGTATTTAAGTAGTATACAGTTTGCAACCATACAAGGAAATCCAAGTGAATACACAAATTTACAGTGCAATCCTCTGCAGCCACTAAAAGCAATGATACAAGCTCTGTCTAAGTATAGAATTACATTATTGTGTAAGTAAAGAGATTGAGAGCAACCAGTGTGCCATGCTGTGATTTAGTTTACACAAAGAGAAAGATTTAAAAAGAAAGAAAGAAGAAAGAAAGAGAGAGAGAAACAAAGGAAGGAAGGAAGGAAGGAAGGAAGGAAGGAAGGAAGGAAGGAAGGAAGAAAGAAGGAAAGAAAGAAAGATACTAACAGTTGTTGCCTCTGTGAAGTAAAACTGGAGTCCAGCTGCACAACCTCCTAGTCTTTGGTTCAGTCACATGACTGATTACTACTGAAATAAAAATATGCTCAAAAGGGGACTATCTTCCA
This sequence comes from Grammomys surdaster, assembly GCF_004785775.1. Classification (NCBI taxonomy): domain Eukaryota; kingdom Metazoa; phylum Chordata; class Mammalia; order Rodentia; family Muridae; genus Grammomys; species Grammomys surdaster. Next base: position 1,510,458 of record NW_021604753.1, on the reverse strand, counting down.
GCTTAAGGGAAAATGAATAAACCCTGACAAAATAAGCACCCAGTTCTGATCTCAAACAAGTCTGTCTGAGTGCAGCTGCAGTGCATGTTGGCTGTGGAGAGTTCACAGTGGTGCCCCAAGCTCTCTTGCCTCACAGTGGTGTTAGTTCATGCAGTGTATCCTCCAGAGCTCCTTGGAGATCTAGGTGGAAGCTCCAGCTGCAACTCCTTTCCTGACTCTTTTCCTCTGCCTTTCATGACCCTCAGAACACTCTTTTGGTCAATCACTTGCATGACAAGATTGCAGGGGTGAAAACAAGTTCCATAAGATATATTGATTCAAACAAATACATAGTCTTTCTACATGATGTTCAGTGGTAACTATTTTCACACACATGTGTAAGTGCACACAGATGCATGTGCATACAGAAACTAAAATCAGTCTCAGGTATTGTACCTCGGGTGTCTTCCCCCTCTTAATTTTTTTCTTTTAGAAACAGGGTCTCTAAGTGGTTTGAAACTCAATAAGTGGACTAACCTGCATGGTGAGTGAGCTCCAGACTCCCACCTGTCTTCCCATGCCCAGCACTGGGATGCAAGCGCACACCACCACACTAGCTTTTTAATAAAGGTTCTGGGAATAAACCTTGGAACTCTGTGCTTATAAGAAACTCATCTCCCCAGATCTCCTCCATTCTTTTGAAAATTTAAAGATGATCCTTTTCCCCTGAAATTCTATCTTAGACCAATCAGAATGGCTAAGATTAAAACCTCAGGTGACAACACATGTTGGCGAGGATATGGAGAAAGAGGAACCTACATTGCTGGTGGGATTGCAAACTGGTACAATCACTCTGGAAATCAATCTGAAAGTTCCTCAGAAAATTGGAAATAGATCTACCTGAAGACCTAGCAATACCACTCTTGGGAATATACCCAAAAGATACCATGCCTCAGGGGCACATGTTCTACTATGTTCATAGTGGCCTTGTGATAGTCAGAAGTTGGAAACAACCCAGATGTCCCATGACAGAAGAATGAATACAGAAAATGTGGTTCATTTACACAATGGAATACTACTCAGCTATTAAGAATGAGGACGTCCTGAGTTTTGCAGGCAAATGGATAGAACTAGAAAATATCATCCTGAGTGAGGTAACTCAGACCCAAAAGTACATGCATGGTATGTACTCTCTAATAAATGGATAGCCAAGATACAGTCCACAGAAATCAAAAAGGTCAACAAGCTGAAAGGCCCAAGTAAGGACACCTCAGTCCCACTTGGGAGGGAGAAGAAAGCAATCATAAGTGGGGAAGGAACTAGGGATCAGGGAAGGAAAGTGGATGGGGGTGAAGAGGAGGGGGGAAAAGGAGAACCTGATCTAGTATTAGGTAAGGGAACAGGACTGAAGCCCTGAGGGCCAGCAGAAACAATGGAAACAGGCTACCTCAGGAGGTAGGAAGTTGGAGGGACCCTCCAGAATGCACCAGAGACCTGGGAAGTGAAAGACTCTCAAGACTCAAAGGTGGGGACCTTAGATGAAATGCCAGACAGTAGGGAGAGTGAAGTTATAGAACCCACCTCCAACAGGAAGACAGGGCATCAAGTGAGGGAGGGAGTTGCCATCCCACAGTCAAAATTCTGACCCATAATTGTTCCTGTCTGAAAGAACTGCAGGGATGGAAATGGAGAGGAGCTTGAGGAAAAGAAGGTTCAGCGACAGGCCCAAAGTGGGATCCAGTTCAAGGGACAGTCCCAAGGCCTGATACTATTACTGAGGCTGTGGAGTTCTCCCAAAAAGGAACCCATCATGACTACCCTCCAAAAGACCCAACAAGCAGCTGAAAGAGTCAGATGCAGATATTTGCACCCAACCAATGAACAGAAGCTGCTGACCCTGTGGTTGAATTAGGGAAAAGCTGGAAGAAGCTAAGAAAGAACGCAACTGTGTAGGAGAACCAGCAGTCTCAATTAACCTGAACCCCTGAGATCTCTCAAACACCGAACCACCAACCAGGCAGCATTCATCAGCTGATATGAAGCCCTCAACACATATACAGCAGAGGACTACCAGGTCAGAGAAGATGTATCTAACCCTCAAGAGACTGGAGGCCCCAGGGAATTTAGAGGTCTGGTGGGATGGGATTGGGGTGTGGGGACATCTTTGTGGAGACAAGGGGGACAGGGAGGAGGTATGGGATGTGGAACAGTCAGAGGGTGAACCAGAAGGGGAATAAAATTTGGAGTTTAAAATAAAAAATAATAATAATGCTTAATATTTTATGAATAAAAAAGATGATCCATTTCTCCAAATCCTGCATGAATTCCCACTTTCCTCTAGAAGTCAGTTTTCTTATCAAACTGCAGTATATGCTACCCAGATGGCCCTACTGTCCCCACAAGCACTTCCCCAATCCCACCTTCACCCTCACCATGACACCTACACAAAGTTGATCTTAGTCTCTTCTACCTCCCATGCTCCTTTCCACTGGGGAAGACTTTGTGCTTTCCTCTGCAACGCCCTAAATCCACCCCACTCTCTCCCTGCCAACTCCTTCCACATGCCCTCCTTCTCCCTCCCATTTTCATGTTCTTCCTTAAACCTACTGAGTCCGTTTTGTGTACCCAGTATGTGTAAGGGAATAGGGCCATTCACAAGAACATGGTGAGGCTATCAGGGGCCACATCTGAAAAAAGTAACTCTTCCTCAACAGTCATCAGTTGTCAATACCTCTTCAATGAAGGATGGGACTTCGTGAGTCCTGCCCACATCCACACTGGAAGCTAGGCTGGTATGATCTTGTGCAAGTCTTGTTCATGCAGCCAGACACTATGAGTTCATGTATAGAAAATCCCTGCTGCTGGGCAGTGGTGGTGCACGTCTTTAATTCCAGCACTTGGGAGGCAGAGGCAGGCGGATTTCTGAGTTCGAGGCCAGCCTGGTCTACAAAGTGAGCTCCAGGACAGCCAGGGCTACACAGAGAAACCCTGTATCAAAAAACAAAACAAACAAACAAAAAAAACAAACAAAAAAGAAAGTCCCTGCTATGGATGGGAAACACTTCACAGCAGTCCTCCACAGCTCCCTGCCTCTGTCCTCCACTGCCCTGGCTCAATCTTCCACAGCTCCCTAGCTCAGTCCTCCATTGCCCTGGGTCAGTTCTCCAGTGACCCTGCCTCAGTTCTCCACTGACCCTGCCTCAGTCCTCCAATGACCCTGGCTCAGTGCTCCACTGACCCTGGTTCAATCCTCCACTGCCCCTGGCTCAGTCCTCCATTGACCCTGGGTCAGTCCTCTACTGACCCTGGCTCGGTCCTCCACTGACCCTGCCTCAGTCCTCCATTGACCCTGGCTCAGTCCCCCACTGCCCCTGGCTCAGTCCTCCACTGCCCCTGGATCAGTTCTCCACAATACCTGGCTCAGTCCTCCACTGACTCTGCCTCAGTCCTCCACTGACCCTGGCTCTTTCAATCTTCTCACCTTCAGACAGTGTTTTCTATACCAAAAATGATTATTGAATATTTGTTGAATAAACAGATTTTTGTTAATGACTATAACTAGCTATAATTCAATATTAAATTTCACCCTAGTCTGCTTAACAACTAAACAAAGAAGATAAATGATTCATTATTAAATCTTAGTGTCTTTAGGCAAAATAATTATTCATGAGACAGATAATGTCTGCTTCTGAAACAGAAGGAAATGTCCTATACCATGTGCCCATGCAAAGGGATTTTTTTTAAAATGAAACAATCTGAAAACCATTCACACAAGTAAAACAATAAATTTAGTTTCCATAATTCGTTGTGAAAAGATTTGTTATGCATCTATTATGTCCCAGGAGCCATGTGGTCCTCAGGGCAGCTAAACAATAGTGAGTAGAGATATATAAAATTTCTGTCCTACCAGATTTTACCTTACAAATTCGCAGACAGAGGTCAATAAAGGAGGGGAGTGTGCATAAGCACAGCAAAGCAGAGAGACATACAGAGAAGAGCTATACAGTGAGTCAGCCTGGACCCAGGGAAATAAGAAGTTCGGTTGACTTGAGAACTGAAGGCTGGGATTTTTCTAGGCAAAAAGAAGAGGGAAGGATGCTCCAAACAGAAGATGCAGCATGTGGTTCTGTTTCAGGGCAGGCTGCAGTAGCTCATTCAAACTGGCTAAAATCAAAAAGGCAGTAAAATTTAGAAAGTCTGAAGTTTAAATTGCTGATAATTTACAGCTGTATAGCACAATGAACCCTTTGATGGAGTCTCAAGTCCAGTTTTAAGTACCAGGAACCAGGATATCAACAGTCACTGAGTCTACAACAGTGAAAGGAAGGCATAAGTGTTTAGGCAGGAGTTGGACCACAGAGCAGTCTGTCCTGAGGCCAATGGGAAGCAACTGGAATCATTTCAACAAGTGAGAAACACAACGGACTCTCATTTTGAGAATAGCATCTGACATCAGAAAGAGAACTAAGTGGAGGGGTGAGGGATGAGGGAGAGGGTACATCTGACTTAACTGAGTGTCACAGGACTGAAACAATTATCCTTACAACCAAAAGCAGTGATAGGCACACAGTTTCTGATAAATGCTTTCAAAGAGCTGATTCAAAGATTGAGGTTAGTTTATATACATATCTCACAACCGAGATTTTTGAGGGGAGAACTGAGTTCAACTTTCAGCTACCAGAAACTGGGATTTTGACAGTCGTATGGTCAATATAACATACATAGGTTGTTATGGAGAAAGATATAATCAGGAATTAACATATTTCTACATCAAAATCCTGCTATACATAATTGCACATATTTATACGTGTGTGTGTGTCTGTGTTTGAATAGATACGTTTAAGCTAATCATAAGTAAATGCATTGTTATTTTAAAATATTAAAATATGTCTTTCCAAATAGAATTTCTGTATCTTTTTCTGTATCTTTTCAAAGTGCTTAGATTACGAAAAAAAAAAAAAAAGTGTTCATGTTTAACAGAGAAACATCCAAGTCAAGTGGAAGGTCCAGCACTCCCGGAGAAGGCATCTTTCAAGCTAAGTTGTCTTCTGCAACACTCACTGAAGGGGGAGTGCTCTCCTGTAAACACCTCACTTTAAATAGGCAGAAAATTGACCAGCTAGCTTTCGATTTTTTTCATTATTTATTTTCTATGTGTATATGTGCATATTGATTTACATGTCCACAGGCCAAAGGACAACTGGTAGGAGTCGGTTCTCTCCTTTTATTATGTGGGTCTCAGAGATTGAACTCAGATCATCAGGCTTGAGTGTAGGCACCCTCACCACTGGATCATCTCACTGGCCCCTAGCATTCTTTAAAATGCCCAGGAACACTATTTAGGTAGAACATCAGTGTGTGTGTGTGTGTGTGTGTATGTGTGTGTGATTGCTAAGATCATGGCTTCAAACGACAAGTCTGTGGGTTCAATTCTCAGCCCAGTCCAGCAGGGTCAAATAGAAAACACTAGATGTTAAGCTGAAGGAAGTGGAGATGCAATCTTGTACAAACATAAAGCTTTTATAGAGGTGGTGGTAGAGAGTACATTCTCCAAGATCTGCTAAGCAGTACAGTAACAGGCTTGTTTACAAAATGCCAGGTCTTGCCCAAACATAAATTGGTCCTCTTATTCTCAGCAGAGTCAACTGACAAGTGTTTTATGTTTGTGGCTTGCAAGTATACAACCTGGGGATTTTGTACAGAAATATAATGGGGGTTTGTATACGATAAGACTCAAAGGAAAAAAGAAACAAGAAATCCCCAGGAAGCGTCATCACTAGAGCTTCATAAGAAACTGAAGCAACTGGGGGCTGTCTGAGTTGGTAAAGCACTTTCCATGTGTATTCATTTGGGTTTTACTGCTGTGAACAGACACCATGACCAACTCTTACAAAAACAACATTTCATTTGGGCTGGCTTACAGGTTCAGAGGTTCAGTCCATTATCATCAAGGGGAAAGCACGGCACCATATAAGCAGGTGTGGTTCAAGAGTAACTGAGAGTTCCACATCTTCATCTGAAGGCTGCTAAGAGAATATCGACTTCCAGACAGCTAGGATGAGGATCTTAAAGCCCACACCCAGAGTGACACACCTACTCCAACAAGGCCACACTTACTCCAGCACAGACATACCTTCTAATAGTGCCAGCTCTGGGCCGAGCATGTACAAACCATCACAGCATGCAAGTGTGGGCCTGAGTTCAATGCCCAGATCCCATAGAGATCCCATACCTGATAGTGTATCCTTGTAATCCCAGTGCTGAGGAGGCAGACAGGGCAGGATCCTTGGAACTGGCTGGCCAGCTGTCTGTGGGGACCTCCTGGCTCAGCGAGACATCCTGTCTAAATAAACAATTAAACCCTAATTGTTGACCACGAAAGATAATAGACTAACAGTCCTAGATAGATAGACAATCTGGAATGGGAATTTTAAGAAATACGTCTGAAGTCATTGGAAAGTAGGTGGCCAGCACATAAGGAAAGCCCAGTAACATTCACTGTGTTAATTCTCCACTTGGGGCCTCTGCTGAACTGAAAGCAACTGAGAGGAGTGAGGCTGAGCCAAAGGTGTTTCTGAAGGGCTAGCTTGTCTGTTCCCTCCTGTGAGACACAGTACAAGAGCTGCAGAGTTGCCTGTTCAGAAGTCAGGAGGTCCTGGGTAAAGCAAGGAGGCAGACTTGAAGGACCATGCCTGAAGGGATAAAGAGGCACATTTGCATTTGGCTTCGGAGTCTCCCTTCAGCAGTCTGAAGATTCAAAATCCAAGCAAAAAGCAGAAAGGAAATTCCAGAGAAGCTGAGCCGAAGCCTCTGCAGCCTCTGGCACTGGAGAGACAAGCACAGGAGTTCCCAGCCATCCCCAAAATAGGGACTCCACAGTTCTCATTAAAACTCTGAAGAGCCCCACCCTGAGCTCCAGGAAAACCTCAATTCTCTCCTTCCTTTCTTTAATGAACCCCACTTGCCACCTCTCAGATCAGTCTCATAGTGCAGACTAGGACTCCACCCTGACTCTACCTGCCCAAATCGCAAGCATGTGTTGTTAAAAGGCAGGCTTGGGCACATTACAATAATAAAGACTTTATCTGAGCAGAGGGCAGCTGGTGAACTCATCTGGGAGGCATGGAAACTAGGCAGAGAGAACGTGTGTGGCTGAAGTAGAGTAGAAACCTGATTTAGGTCGCTCTAATCCATTTGTCTTACTGCACATAGTGTTTCTTCTTATTAGGAATTGAGGGTGCTAGAGCTGCTTCAGCCTGATAGCCCTTCATTGAATGACCAATCCTTACCAGAGCACAATCACCTCCAGAGTTCCTGTGATGAATTCCACACTTGAAACTGAATAAAAAGCTACGTGGTTTATCGAGAGATAGGAGGGAAGGAAAAGGAAAAAAGTTATATTACATATAGAGATGTCAAAGTAACAAGTATTTTCAAGAAAATAGAAAGCTGGGCATGGTGACGCACAATTCTTCTGACACTTCGAAGGTGAGACAGAAAAACTGCAAGTTTAAGATCATCCTCAGCTACACAGAGAATTTGATGCCAGTGTAGGCTACATAAGTCAGTGTCCAAAGAGCAGATGAAAGATAAAGAATATCCTTGTTAAACTGTAATCGAAGAATCCAACAGAAATCCTTGAAATGAAAAAGTATACAAACCAAAATTAAGAATTCAACAGACATATAAATATCGTATTATATGCACAAATGCACACACACACATGTGCACACAAACACACATTTGGGCTACTAAAAGACAAGTCAGTATGGTATATGGAGAAGGAAAGAGCTTACTGAGGAACATATCAAATGCAGAAGATACATGGGAGCCTCCCTTTTGTCTAATGTGCACATAATCAGAAGGAAGGGGAGAAGGGTGGACACCGGAAGAACACATCGCAAGCTGACTTAAGGAATCAACCAAAGGATCCAAAATCTCTGTGAGCCCCAAGTAGGGAAGATACAAGAAGTAAACAGGAACAGCTAACCTTATACATGACAGCACAACTTCTAAAATCCAACTGCTATGAGGTTTTAAAGAGGAAGTTACCTTCAGGGAGTAGTAATAAAAGATGTCTTTGCTGCTGTGGCAATGAGGGCCAGAAGACAGTGCAATCATAGCTTTAATGTGCTTAAGCAAATTTCCCATGAATAACACAGAAGCTGGAGCTAGCTTGTTCAAATATCCACCCTGAGAAGGGTTAGGTACTCACTGTGGAATAAACAAAGCTGTAGTGAGTGGAAGGAGAGAGAAGAAACATTTGAGGCAAGCAAAAACTAACATGTATGTTATTGTTACACTTTTCTATAGAAAACAGGAAAGTATTTTGCCCAAGATTGTACAGTGAGCTGTCAAGAAGGGACTCAGAGCCTGGTCTAACTTCTATCCCCATTCTCTTACCCTCTGTAGGATGCTACGTGAAGAAGTTTTGATTCAGACCAGCTGATTCAAACCAGGTATTCCTAGAATGGCAGGAGCAGGCCACTGCCTATCCATCTATGGAGGAATCTTTTAAGCACTCCATTGGAGAAAATAATCTTTGGAGATGAAAATAATTAACAGTAAAAGAGACTACACTGTTCCTCTCAGATACAGAATGCCTGGTTCATCCATTTATCAGCTAATGTGCAAAAGTCTGCTTCACAGTCAAAGATCTAACTCCAGGCAAGGGAGTCATGGCTGTTCCATATATAAACACAGCAAAGGCAACAGGCATTGCCAGATAATCTTGGTGAATGAAATCCAATTTTATGACAGAACAGTGGAAATAACCAACCCTGTTTACCCAACCTGGTAGATAGTCTGTGTCAATGTCTAAAGAGATAGAGACAGCTGTGTGACTGACAAGGATACTTAAATCTTGCTATTTTGGTGAATTATATTCATACTACCATAAAATAAATACTCAGGTAAAGACTTCTGGAGCTTTGCCAACTGTTGGCTTCTCTTCTTTAATGATTAATGAGTCACTTTTTTTGACCTTCCAAATCAGAGTTAATGAGCATACGTTAAAAAAAAAGACAGCTCTTGAGACATGCACAGGCCCCTTCATCACAGCCTGGAATCCTACTTGTCTAGCAGAAGTGATTCATTTCATTTCTGAGTGGTGTTTTCTTATTTTGAGCATCCATTTCACCATCCAAAAACACCCTGTCAAATCAGCCTTAGACACTGCCTATTAAAATGTTAAACTTTACCTGATAAAATGTAATTATAGCATGCCTGGCATTTTAACATAGCACACACATGCTTCAAGCCAATTTTGCTGGAGTTAAGATTATTTCTTTGGATGTGTGAATGCATGACGAAGCTGTAAGGGAATATCAATATGTCAAACTCTAATATAGTTGAGAAAATGAATCCAAAATAAAATTTTAAAAAACAGAATATGGATTAAATGAATAAAATGGAGACAAAGGCCAACAATTACTGGGTGAGCTTGCCAAATCATGCAAGTAAATGGTTTCCTATAGGAGCATCCATTGATGAACTGTTTTAAGTTCAATGAGCCTTTTTTTTTTAGGTTCACTGGTGCTGTGGCTCATTACCCGAAAAGATCTCAAGAATAACAAATATTCTTGTCACATGGCAAAACAATTGAGTCACAGTTTCTGGAGGTAGAACCCCAAGTATTAGATACCTTTCTTCAAAGTTTAATTTTGAAAACATGTGGTTGTGAGGCACCTGGCACAGGTTCTAAGAACCAAGCCTGAGTTATCTACAAGAGTAGTGAGTACTCTGAAATACCGAACTATCTCTGCAACCTTTGCATATTTTTATACACTCCCCTGTTACTGTCTAGTAAACATTGGTCCTATTACTATATAATTAATACCTGAGAACGATCAAGTAAGTAGTTGGGTCAGTCTGCTTCTACTTCAGGCTTAGACCTTAAGTCTACATTCAAACTTATCTATAACTCAGCTAATAAAGTCTTTGGATAAAGCAGGAGTCCTGGCATAAAAGATGTCTATGGACTACTTAACACTCCTCCAGTTAACAAAATGAAGCTTAATTCTCCCTTCTTTGAGTACAGGCTACACTGAGTGCCTCCTTTCTAAAGGGCAGGATGGGACAGAAATCAGTGTTTAGCTCCTAAGCTTAGACCATGAAAGGCATTGCAACTTCCCTTTGCTGTTTATGAGATCACTCATCTGGAGAAGTTGGTTGCCATGTTGTAAAAATACCCAAATTACACCAGAGAGGCCCAAGTAACAAAGAACTAAGGTCTCCTGTCAGTGGCCCTCTGAGAATCCTAAAAGTGGAAGTCCCCAGATGGCCATATCTCCAGTCTTCAGTCTCATGAAACTCTCTGACCCTGAGTTAGCATAATTATGAAGCCCTGACCCAGAGAAATTCTGACATAATAAGTGTTCCATTGTTACACCGAAATGAATGCTCAGTGCGGAAGGCTCTTCCGAGAGAAGCCAGAGCATTGGGATCCTCTACATGCCTGTTACTACACACCGTATCTGACACGTGCTAGGTGTTCAATGTGTGTGCCATAAGTGAATGAATAAGTGCCCACCCTTCATATTTGAATAATGAGAGAATTTCTTTCTCTAGAATTCCATGGAGCAGTGGAGATTTATGTCTATTACCAAGAATTCTGTCTACACAAAGCTGAAGTTAAAAAGAACTGAGGTTCCAAATGAGATGAAGCCTTACTATAAGCAGTACACATGTGTCTGCTCACTTTAAGCTTGCTACAGAACGTCCACTTGTTCCTTTGGCTTCTTTGGGAACTCATCAGTGATCTGATTTTCATGGCTTTTTACTTTTAAATCCATGTGATTTTCCGTATCCCCCAAAACTCTGGCTCAGTGCTGAAACATCTAATCTTAAGAACCTAATGACTTATCTACTTTTGGTTCCTAAAAAAATTTCTTGCTTCTCCCAAAATGCTCAGCCTCTCTCATCCATCAAGCATTGGGACAGTGCCATTGCTGTCACTCACATCCCAGTAGACCTTCCTTCCTTTTCATGTGGCTCTTTGATCAAGTGGTTTTCATCTTACCCCTTTGGGAACAGGAGACCATCTAAAGCTGTGAGTCCTGTACCTTGGAATAACACCTAGTGAGCTTGATAAACATGAAGCTGCCTGGGTCTTGCTTTCACATTTTGTAAAGTCAGGATATGAAGAAATTCAAATCATACTTTTAAAAGGACTATGCTGTTGAGGAATTTGTTATGTTTGAAAAAATCTTTTTTGCTTTTATAATCTCAGTAGGGTAACTTTTGGCAAACTTCCAGCTAATGTTACCATAATGTGGGACAATAGTCTTGTTGCCCAATCCTGGACACTGGAAATTACAAAGAAAGCTTTAACAAATGAGGGGACACATTTGCTACAGTTAAAAGTCAGGTAAACAGAAATTCTTTAACATATTGATGTCAACTACAAGGCTGGAGAAATGGATCAGTGGGTAAGAATGTTTGAGGCTGAACATGGCCAAGCAGATGATTGTAACCCCAGTGATGTGAGGGAGGGGTAGACACAAGAAAGTGGCTGGCTGTTATTGGCTGCCAACCTAGCTTCAGGTCCAGTGAAAAACTTGTCAAGGGAATAAGCAGAAAGTGATAGGGCAGGACATATGCATATACAACACACACACGCACACATGCACACGCGCACACACACACAGAGAGAGAGAGAGGGAGGGAGGGAGGGAGAGAGAGAGGGAGGGAGGGAGGGAGAGAGAGAGAGAGAGAGAGAGAGAGAGAGAGAGAGAGAGAGAGCACTTGAGTCATAAAGCCTGTGGAATGGTGATTAAAATGGCCTCCTATGTAATCATATCAACGCTCTACCCACACAGCCCAAAACTCCTTTCTACCTTCAACCCAGCATCCCTTACACTAGAGCTCGTCCTCAGCACAGCAAGGTCTGGCTCATCACTGCCATCCCCTCCATCTTTGGTTCTTTCTTCTTCCTTTACTTAATATTTCACTTTTTGTTTTGCTTTGAGGCAGTTTGTCTGTGTTGTCTAGGCTCACCTTCCACCTGAGCTTCCTTAGTCTGGGACGGCAGGTGTGTGCCTCAGCATGCAGCACGGCATTCTGTCTCTAAACACTCAATTAATGAGGCGGCATCATGAGAGCGTCACGACCGGCGTGAAAGATCTGGAGCAGAGCCAGAAGTGAGTTTGTTCTAGAGTCACCACAGTGAGACAGAGAGAAGGCCCTCACCCAGTGGTTAGAGGACACAGCCTTGTTGGGATGCTGCCCATGCGTGAGCTGAGAAGATCCACTGTCACCTGCCAATGGCTTTGGCATATTCCAGGTTTGAGACTTGAGCTGGAAAGGTGCTGATGTTATGTTTATATTCTGAGCTAAGTGAGGATGACTAGGTTCTATTGGGCTTTTTGTCACTTTCAACAGTGTCAAGGACTTCCCCACAAAGGCTTTGTCAGCCCCTACAGTACTAGCAACTACTAAGAGAGACAATTTTTCCACGAACCCAAAGATGAAGAAAGAGAGGAGACACTTATGACTTACTATAATTTACACTGGTAGCCGTTTCTAGGGACAACCATGTGCTTCTAAACAAGCCAAGAGACATCAGCCCAGCAATGTGTCCCTAAGCTCTTCTAGCCCACATATGTGGGTTCCTAACCTGCCCCCACCTAGAGAAGCTCCGTGCATGGAAAAAGGAATTCAGCTAACAGCTTGCCCTTCCAAACATGCTTCTGCTCTTGCCAAATGGGCTAGGGTCTGTTTTCAGGAGGATTCTGGCTGGGTTCATTTAGGCAAAATACCAGTTCTCTCCTTTGTTAACTTGGGAGGTAGGGTACTGTAAAGCATACATGAGCTCCACTTCCCACAACTGCTGGCAGGAAATCGATGGTTCTAATGTGACTGTCACATGGGCATGCTGCCTCCCCTGCAGGAGGTACATCAAGTTGACTTTTAAGAAATATGCTTGCTGTCTCTGCCTGTGTTTGTTTGGTTGGCAGGCTTATGCAGTGCAAGGGCTCCTGGGGAGTTGCAGTCTGGAAGGCTGGTCAGCAGGGCTCCACCCAAAGTGAGATAAGCATGTTCCTGTCTGTTGTGAGCTGTTTATAGATTCCCTAACCTCTCTTCTTCTGTCCTGAATCACCCATGGTAGTGCCTTGCTTGGGACTTCACTGGGTTCTTTACTCCACAGATGGAGTTAGGAGGAGATTGGGTCTCCTTCAAAACAGGATACAGTATCATTGGTTCCAGAGGTTTCTAATGTCTACTGTCAGGTCCACAAAAGGACTCTGTGATAATGAAAATTGTTGATATCTATATGGTATGCAGCCTTTGTGCTTCCATGTATGTGGGCATTCTGGAAATGAAGCAGTGGAGAAGAGAATGTTTTGAGGGTTAGGATAAAGCAATGAGCTAACAATGGCGCTGTGTTCTAGTTACATCAATTGCGTTGGCAAAACACCATGACCAAAGCAACTTACAGAAGAGTTTATTAGGGGTATACAAGTCATAGGGTGAGTCCATGATCACCATAGTGGGGAGCGTGGTCATAGGCAGGAAGGCACGTGCCGGAGCAGGAGCTGAGATCTTAACATCCTGATTCAAAAGCTGGGGGGGGGGGAGGAAGAAGGGAGGAAGGTAAGGAGGGAGGGAGGGAGGAAAGGAGGGAGGGAGAGAAGAATAGAGGGAGGGAGGAAAGGAGGGTGGAAGAGAGGAATGGAGGGAGAGAGGGAACACTAACTGGCAATGGCAAAGCCTTTTGAAACTTAGAATCCTGCCCGAGTGGCAACCCTCCTCCAACAAGGCCATATCTCCTAGTCTTTCCCAAACAGCTCATCTAACTAGGGGTCAAGCACTCAAATACCCCAGCCTACAGAGAACATTCTTATGAGGAGTTTTCTGAACTAATGAACGACTGTCATTCGGTTAAGATGATGGCCACATGAACCTACCTATCAACCCACTAAACTTCATACAACTGTTTACTGACACAAAGTCAATACTACTATAAACAAAAGTTTTAGGTCATAAGTGAAAGAAATAAGACTTTCAATAGCCATTCAGGTAAGTATAAAACTCATGAGAAAACATTTCTAGACACCACCGAGAATACTTGATGGAAATGAGAAGGTACTGCTAGCACTCTCTTCAGTGGTGCAGCGTCCTCGTGTTCCAGTAAAGTAGCTCCCACTCCTGCTCATAGGCAACCATGAGCAACTCAGTGGAGCAAGAATTGTAAGAGAACATCAAAGTAGGAGTGAGCTTGATGGAAAGAGAGGGCAGTGAATGAGCACAATGTATAGTCGCCAAAGGGTAAAAATAAGGCAAAGAAATTACAGCTATTATTTGGATCTGATAATGGTATTTAATGATATTTTCTACAGTATTTAGTGATATTTTCTTTTTTATCTTTTTTCTATTTATTTATTTATTCACATTGCATTCCAATTGAACCTCCCTTTCCTCACAGTCTCACCCTTATAAACCCGTCCCCATTACTCCTTCCCCTTCTCCCTAGAGAAGGGGAAGCCTTTGCCAGCCTACTATGATTAATTTGACCTTCTCATAAGTTCAAAGGTTAAATCATGGCCATGGTGGAGGTGTAAGATCTGGAGAAGGGAAACCTATGCAAACTAGCCATTTGAACAACTGTTCAGGTTAGACATCACCACGGGCCCCGCTTTTATTTCAGCCAGGCTCTTTGGTGTTGAAATGGCTCACCTCAGAGGCAGTGCAAAGAATCTCTGTCTTAGTTAGGGTTTTACTGCTGTGAACAGGCACCATGACCAAAGGAACAACATTTAACTGGGGCTGGCTCACAGTTCAGAGTTTTAATCCATTATTGACATAGCAGGGAAGAATGGCAGTGTCCAGGCAGACATGAGGAGCCAGGAGTTCTCTGTCTTTGTCTGAAGGCAGCCAGGAAGAAACTGCATTCCACTCTGGGCAGAGTTTGACCGTATATATGAGCTCAAAGCCCACCTCCCCAGTGATACACTTCCTCCAACAAGGCTACACCTACACCATCTCCTACCAGTGGAACGACCAATGGGCCAGGCATTCAAACACAGGAGTCTATGGGGGCCAAACCTATTCAGACCACCACAATCTCCAAGGCTGGCTGGTTTCATCTGGTACTCATTTGGAGCATCTGGTTTATTGGCATAGAGGCCAGCTGCCTTTTCTAACTGCTGATGCCTGCACCCCAGAAGGGAACTCAGAAGCTCCTCCTTGATAGTTCCCAATCATTTTCAGTCTGGGACTTTTTCTACCCTTCTTCTCAGTGAGAAATGACAGTGTGAAGATCAGGCTTGGTGATAAGCTTCTCAAGGTAGCCAGCTCCTTGGAGCAGGAAGCCTTCTGTGGGTTGGGTCTGCCTGAGGAGAGTGCTGTTGATTACTGTGATGTCATAGGGTTGCTACTGGCTTCAGGAGTAACATGAGGGGTAAATTGCCACACTGTCTTTCAATGTCAGCTGGAAGATTCATCTACCCACATGAGGAGTTAACCCAGCCTCTAACCAGAAGTTGTCTTTGCTATCTGCATTCCCACCTTCCCTTCTGAAGTCAGAAGAACAAGGCATACACCCCATTCTCTAACCTTGGACATGCATGGAGTTCTAAGTCACTTAACTGATTAAAATTCATACTAACTGGCAACATCACCAAATATTGTAGAAAACATCAAATACCATTATCAGATCCAAATAATTGAAATATATATATATATTCCCTAAGGTTCCAAGTGAAGCAAAAGCTAGGTTGTTCACTGGAGCTGTATTCCTGGTTTCTCTGGGGTTTGCTTGGTTCTGTGTTGTTACTGGTAGGTATTTGGATGTCAGCCTCCCTTGTTAAAGCCTTCATTAATTCACTAGCATTCAGCAGCTCCCTTTGCTCACTTGATCTCTCCTGCCTATCTTTCTGTCTTCTCACTCACCATGCTCATTTGGCCACTCCCTCCTGGCCTTTGCATATGTGGTCCCACCATTCCATCCTTTTTTGTCTGTTGGCCATCCTTTTTGCCTTAAGTGTGATCGTTCCTTTTCCTCCCCTTTCTTCTTTTAATTTATGACCTCCTTCAGGGCCAGGGCCACATCCATCATGTTCTCTACCAGAAGACTTGGTGCCTCACACAAGGTAGATGTTTAGGGAATTCTTGCTGTGTGAATTTGATGGAAATAGAGAAGGAATGAAAGACATAAAGAAGCAGAAAGCTAGAGCGTTTTAGCACAATATGCAAGGAGACCTCAGACATCACATGCACTATGTTAGTAACTGAAATAACACATTCCTTACTGCTTTGACACCGTGCCCTCCCTCTCACTGCTACTAAGAATATAAGAAAATTCTCATGTGATTCTGTGGGCCTTTTAAAAGATTTTATTTTCATAATGCGTGTCTCTGTGTGGGTATGTGTACATTAGTGCAGGTGACTGCAGAAGAAAAAACAAACAAACAAACAACATGTCTAATTCCCTGAAGCTAGAATTATAAGCAGTTATGAACTGCCCAATGTTGGTGCTGAGAGCAGAATTCAGGTCCTCTGCAAAAACGGCATATGCTCTTAACCACTGACTGAGACATCTCTCCAGCCTATTCTGCCTATCTCTCTTAAATGATTAAGCAGGCATTGCTTTCTTTTTGAGAATGCAAGGTAACCAAGGATCAGAAGTCACTTATGATCTGTTCAAAGTCTCAAGCAGCCCACCAAAGGTGGTTCCCAGCCTAGAGTACATTGTGTTTATTGCCACAGCCCAACCAGGTTCTCCTCTCCCACCCTGTTGTCCATTTAGAGCCCCAATAAAAACATATTATAATCACTCTCACATGCTTTCCACCTGTCCCTTCCAAAAAGAAGTGTTTGCCACTAACAGAGCTGTTAACAACACTGGGAGCTATGTGATGTTCCAGTCTTGCAAATAAAGATGAGACTGTTCTGGTCCCAAAAGCAGTTTAACCTTAATTGCAGCCAGAGCAAATCAGCAAGTGAAAGGTGACTCAGCTGTGATGCAGGGGATGGGGGGAGGGGAGGGGCAGGCAACGGAGCAGGGGTGCTAATAAGATGATTTTCTTCCTTCTTCTCTGCAAAGTGCACTATTAAAAGCCGGCTTGCACCCACTGACAAAATGATCATGTTTTGAAGAGCAAAGGGGTTTTACTATGGACTCTCAATGTGGTCATAAAAAGAAAATGGAGACATTTGCAGATCTGCCAAAGCACACCTAAGCCTTCACTGCCTCACCTGTAAAAAATGGCTCTCAGCAAGAGAGGAGGTGGGGCAATGGCTCAGTTGGGAAAGTCCTTTCTTCACAAGCTTGATGCTATATAGTTCAGGTCACCAGCACCCAAGTAAAACGCTGGGCACATTGGCAGGTACCTATAATCCTAGAACTGGAGAGGCAGAGATAGGAAGATCCCTGTTAGCCAGCCTAGCTGAATCTACAAGTTCCAGAGTAAGTGAGAGGCCCAGGCTCATCATCATCATCATTAAAATGGAAAGGGACAAATACCACTAGTGTCAAACGCTGGCCTCCACATGCACACATGTGTGCACATGTGCACAGACACTGACCACACGAACAAGCAGAAGGTAGAAGTAGATATAGCATTCATGGCATAGTTTTATTGAGCCCCTATTGTTTGCCACACACAATTGGAGCACTAGGAATAGAGCACAGGACAAAGCGAATCCGGGCCATTGTGACATTTAACATCATTGCAGAGAGCTTCTCACACAGTGTATTGCAAAACCCTGGTCTTACCATTGCTCGCTCACTCGTGTCAATGTCCACTAGATGAGCTATGCCCCATCAGCTCAACTGCAGGGAGTAACCCCAAGTCACCTTCTGAGCTGCAAGCCCTTCCCTGCTCTCCACTCCTGCTATACTTCTGCTCCTCTCCTCTTTTCTTGACACAACAGATTAAAAACACATTTCAGATTCTGCCACACCTCTGCTCTGACCAAAACTAAGGCACCCAACCTCAACTTCTCTCTCCCTGGGCCCCACCCCCTTGCTGTGATGCTTTCCCCCAGCACATCCTTCTCTGGTTATAAGCACCTGTTCTGTCCTTCCTCTGAGACTTTCGTCTTTCATTTTTAAATGTTATCATTATTTGGGGGACAGGCCACAACAAAAATGTGGAGGTCAAAAGACAACATCATGGAGTCAGTTCTCTCTGTCCATCTTTAGGCAAGTTACGAAAGTAAAAGTCAGCTCCTTGTTCATGTCAAGCACTCTGAACCCCAGGATTTCTTCAAATCCCATGTGCCCAGGCACATCTTTGCTGACCGCCTACAAACGCACCCCCATCCGCTTACTCTCATCTTCCTTGTAGAGGACACCATATGATTTTACCACAATATGACACATTTGTTGCCTGCCTCATACTCCACCAAGAGGCAAGCTCCACAGAAGTAGAGACATGTCCCAAAGAATTAGGAAAGTTCTGGAATACGGTAGATGCTCAGCAAAGTCGGACTAAGTTATAGCTAGAGAGATAAAGAAGGAACAAGCAAATAAACATTCACGAGTGTGTTTATGCAAACACATACACATTTGTGCATTTGAAAAATACAAATGTCATAATACAAACTATATATGTTTATTCACTTCTAGCTGAGAACAGGGATAACCAACAGGCATATATACACAATATATGTATGACGTGTATAAGTGCATATGCATCTGTATATAACCTATGTGTGCTAAGTTTGTTTGTTTGTCTCCCACCTATAATATACTCATTCATTTAACTAATCTTCACTTCAGCTGGTCATACACAATAGGAAACTCTCTCATGGTCTCCAACTGTGAGCTAATACTGGGCTCACTGACCAGTGGCTTCCAGGAATTCTCTGTCTCCATCTCCCACTTCACCACAGCAGTGCTGGGATTACAGGCACATCCTATGACATTTGACTCTCCATAGATCCGGGCAATCCAAACTCAGATGTTCACACTTGCATACCAAGTGCCTTATCTACTGTGCCACTTTCTCATCTCTTTCCCAGGGCACTGCATGTCTGGCTTTTATATGGGGTCTGGATGCCAAACTTGGGTCTTCATACTTTTATGGCAAGGGTTATAAAACCACTGGATAACCACTGGGCCTCCTTTCCAGGCCAACATTCTCTAATCAAAGAAAAAAAGGCCCTAGGTTTCTCAGTCCCAAGGAAGAGGGAGGAGAAATGGCACACAGTGGCAGTCTTGGGAGTTGCTTAATGATGGACGTGCTCAGGAGTAACAAGCATCTCCTCTGGGTTTCCATCCACCCAGGGCAGAGGCATGTGGAATGATAGGCACATATGCCATAATGATTTTCCTTCCTGTTTATCATGAGGCAGATGATAAAACAGGGCAGCAGCACTAGAGGGGTTTTTCTGCAGAATGTGTGCCAATACAATACAGAGGGCTGATACCACAGACATGGGACGTGGCCAACAGCAGCCCTTCTGTCTTGTGTATTGGATTACTTGCTCCTACGCTGGTCTAGCTCACTAAACAGTAGGTCCGTTTCTTCCTTGTCACCTCATTCATTCAATCTGTAATTATGAGGTCCTTATCAATAAGGTACTCATACTGAGCAAGCAGTCACATATCCATCTTTGAGGAACTTATATTCTATTATAAATGCCAGTGTTTGCTAAACTAGTGTTTGCTGTTCAGAATGAATACTGAGCATGGTCATACTGAACATGATCCCTCTACTCACAGATAACATCTGTTTACCTGACTTCCATGGGGTCTGGTGGTAGAAGGCCCCCATCAGAGCCCAAACAAATACATCATATTCTGGACCCAAACATGTCATTCTTTTAGCAAGCATCCATAGCCTTCCCTAGTAGGAGAGCAGAGACCTGAAGGGATAGGACACAACACTCTTGAGTTTTAGTGGGCAATTTTGGATGAGATAAGATATGTGAATAAGATTTCTAGTGTCAGAACCTCATAACCCAAGAGGAGGTTTCACACTAGAGTGTTAGCAGAAATAAAACACACAAATATGCAACTCCTGTGAACGTGCCTGGCTCTCCAGATCATTTGCTAAGCCATTTGTATGTCTGTCTTATTTAACCCCACAATTCAACAAGCAAGCATCCCCGCCTCCATTTTACAAATACAGAAAGTAAGGCTATGAGATGTTATCTTCCAAAGTCGCAATGTCAATAGATTACAAAAAAAAAATTACAATTTAAAGTCTACTCTTATTGACTCTAAAACAGTTGGCAGTTGGTACTGATTCTGTCATCTCTCAGCAAACAAGATGTACAATGTAGGAGCTTATCGGGCACCCCTCAGCTCTTTTCTGAAAGTTCAAAGCCATCTCTACTACTGTCGTGCTTGGCTGGCCCCAGTGTAGTTCACCAAAATCTCTACCTCCCTAAAGTAGAAACTAAGGCATTGTTGTGTGATTCTGACCCCAAGGGAATTCTTATACACTATGTTCTGGTGAGGTTACCATGAAGTTGAATGTGGGGTCTATAAAGTGTAAGTTTTCTTAGGACAGAAACATTTGGCCTTGAATACTTGAACCGCTGTATAGTACTCCTTTTGATATAAAGCATTCTACCCTAGAGAGAAGCTTCTTAAGACACAGGATTTTTTAAAGAAAGGAGAAGTGTACCACCCCGCAGGACAATACATTAAAGTTCAAGAAGTAAACAACTTAAAAGCTTCAAGAAGTCCCTGAAACTGATGAGATTCACTAGGCTCTTCCTTCCCCAAGGTTGTATAATCAGAAAGGACTGCTGGAGTCACCCAGAGCAGTTGAGCTGCCAGACAACCTGGCAGGCAGTCTTCAGACTGTCATGAGCTGTCACCCATGCTGGGGTGGGCCTTTGATGATGCAAAAAGCTGTCCTTGAGTCATTCCTGCTCCTAAGAGTCCCTGACACACTGTAAGTAACACCAATAAAACATATTGCTTCACCAAGTGGGACTCTGGTGTTGTCCTTACTTCAGACTCTCATCCTGTGTGGGTGAGTATTTGCTTTCGTCTCACACAAGAAGAACATCCTGTGCCACAATAAGCCTGAAGATAGCCTCTGGCATGGGGGCCAGTTAGCCTTGCCTCCTAATTAGTGCTGGTGCTTTTTTTTTCTCTCATTCATCCACATTTTTGTCACATAGGTGTCAAGACTTACTCATCCAGTGCCCCTTGACCACATTTACTAAGTGACAACTCTACAGTAATTACTGAGGAGAAGATGGTAGCAAGCCACTCATGCAAATAGGTATGAATAATAAAGCTTCAGGAGAGAAGCAGCAGCAGCAGCATTATCAAGGCTAGCACCATCATGTAACACTTGTTCAGTGCTTAATGTATTCTTGTTTAATAGACCAAGAGGCTTGCTCCTAGAGACAATCTATGAGACTGATTATTGCACTAGTCCAATTAAACAGATAAGGATATGGCGGGTAAAAGTGGTGAAAATGGTTTAACTACAACTACATTAGCAGTCAACCATGAAACTGGAACTAGACAGAAGGATTGTAACTGAAGTAAAGCTTTGAATAAACACAATGCCCATGCCAGGCTGGAAAGGAAAAATCTTTAACTGCAGCAGTGGCAACTTACTGAATACATCTATAAAATTAAACTTAGCTCAAATAGTCCTCGAGTAGTAAAGTGGATAGTGCAGATCTGTGCATTGACACAGAAAGATATTTATGACATTCGAAACTTAACTCCAGGTAAGACAATTGTATTATATTGTTTGTGGTAGCATTGAAACAGTTTTATATCCATGAACATGCAGAGAAAAATAAGGACCCAGAAGGCCCTGGGAGGGGGAAGCTTCTGTTCACGACAAATGAAGATGCTTGATGACCACTGCTCATCAGTGACGGGAACAGCCCCTCAGTGAAGACATGAGTGTGCAGCTCAGGAGCTGAATGGATAGGCGGGAATCCTGAGTGGATAATAAATGATGGCTATTCGGGAATCTGAGCCAGGGCGATGTGCAGATGCTGGGACCAGGGCAACACTTCCCTCTTTAGGTTTATCTTCATGATTATTTTCTTTTTTCTATCAGTGAACATAGATTAGTTGTGTAATTAGAAAGGAAAGGATATCCAATCTTCTCTATTAATTATATCCTGGAACAATCGGGAGCCAACAGTCCGGATTGCATTGCTAAGTTCAGACTGTAGGTTGCTTTGTTACCTTAGAGATATCAGTGTTCCATCTCACTCTACACATGTTCAGTAGCAAAAACCTTGGTGCTGTCATTTCTGAAGAGGCATTTCAAATTTGTGCCATACTTCCTGTGAGGCAGTGTTTTCCAAACTTCAGATAAAAAATATTTTGTGTTTTGGTCACATCTGGGTTCCTCCAACATCATTATTTTGATGTGATTTTTTTTCTTTCAGGCAACTTAGATTTTTAGCTATAAATCATTTATTGTTTATAATAAATATACAGCTGTAACTACAGCAGTATTGTTTGCCATCAATTCTATAAACAGGAAAATTCTAAAAAACAAAGGGTATTGAATTATTTCTAGATAATGTTGTTTATAAAAGGCAAAGATCCCGTGTTCATGTCTTTGTTGTGTCAGTTTCTGGCATGAGACCAGTACAAGACTGGGTAGGTCAATATTCCATTCCATCCATCATAGAGATAAGGAGATCTTATGAGTCCCACTTCCCTTTGAAAAGCTATTGACAGTTACTGGATTGTCAGGAGAGGAGTTGTTTTCTTCAGTGTAGCCACTAGTAAGTTTCCCAACTCCACTAAATAATCTCCACCGATGCTCAGATCACACACACACACACACACACAGAGAGAGAGAGAGAGAGAGAGAGAGAGAGAGAGAGAGAGAGAGAGAGAGAAGGAGGGAGGGAGAGAGAGAGAGAGAGAGAGAGAGAGAGAGAGAGAAAGAGAGAGAGAGAGAGAAAAGACTAACTAGAAAGAAAAGTCTGAGAAGGAGAGAAGATACAAGAAAAAAAATGTAGTCTATAAATCTGATCAAAATATATTGTAAAACACCAAACTGAGATTGCATATTTGTTGTCACTGGGGTTAAAGAAAATTGAAATAGAAATAAAATTTCCCTTAATGACATGGAATGTTGTGTGTATATAACAGTTATAGTGAATGTCAAACATACCACACCACACCTTGCACAGGGCATTCTAGTGGGTTGGCTTGATGCTGCTTGTATTCTAATGCTGGGATCTCCAAGACTGGTTGCCCCAGAGATGAGAGTCTGCATGTAGACGCTAACTGACCTTGCCCCCATGTTATTTCTGATTGATAAATAAAGATGCTGACAGCTAATAGCTGGGCAGAAGAAACATAGATGGGGTTTAGGTTTCCCAAGCTTGGGGTCAGAGAGGAACCACAAAGAAAAGAGGGAGGTTCAGGAAGAAGTAGGAGAAGCCACCATGGGTTAAGTGAACCATAAAACGTGTTCTCGAGGACTGCACAATTGGAGTTAAGAGCAGCCCAGATGAAATATAGTCAGTAGTAAGTACTGATTCGGAGTTATTGATAGGAAAAATAGATTCTAATAGCATAAAGGGCAAATATCTACCCAGTTCTTAGTTGTTTAAGGCTTATTGTAAATATAAAGGTTGTATATATCTTTTATCCATGAACTAAATGGTCTAAGGTGGTGTGGAAACCCTGGATGGGGATGAAACAATTTCTGCAGCAGGGATCTTGTCTTAAGCTCCCACTGTGGGTATGATAAAGAACACTACATGACGTTGGGTACATGAGGAGGATACATGACAGAATGTACCATGTCAGAATAGTCCCCGATAGTATGATGCAGTGGGCAGCACCATTGCATATATAAGGAAAGAGATTAAATCATCAAATCAATATTCCAGAGTTTCAAGGGGCATATTCTTAATCTAAATCTAAACCAGGCTTTGCCTGAGTTCAGAGACCATCAGAAGAACAGGGGCTCTCATGAACTGTTCAAGACAGCATTAAATGCATCGGTGGTTTTAGAAAATGACTTCTTTATTGACTAAAAACACATATATGCATATCCTGTGGCCCAGCGATTGTATACCTTAGTCAAGAGAACTGTTGGCATATATCAACACAAATGCTTCAACACAAATACTTGCAGCAACTTAATTCATAATACATTGTAGTAGGTTTGGTCTAATGGTGCTTATATCATGTTAATTTGGGTCCCCAAAATTGTTTGCATGAGAATTCACACATCTGCACATAAGACTCTGAGGGACCCTGGCCCCACTTGATTTTGATTGATAAGAAAAGTTGCTGGCAGCCAATGGCTGGGCAGGGCAGACAAGGGCAGGACTTTTAGGATTTCCAGGCTAGGGACAGAGAGGAAGGAAAAGAGAGGAGTTCATCCATGCTGGGAGAAAGTAGGAAAGACACCATGCCTGAGAAGGTGGGGACAGAGAGCATAGTTCCTATTAAGGAGCCAGGGGAACGTGGCCCAAGAGGGCTGCATGTCTAGGTCCAGGGCAGCCACAGTGGAATATTGAAGTTAGTAAGTAATAACTTGGGAATATTGGTGGGAGATGAATTAGCCATGTGGAGGTTAGAAAGTGAACCAGCCATTGAGCTGATTAAGCAATATCAAAATATAAAGACTGCGTGTGTGTGTGTGTGTGTGTGTGTGTGTGTGTGTGTGTGTGTGTCTTTCATTTGGGAACCCAGAACATTAGAACAAGTATCGAGGAACACAGCAGCCGCCAAGATCAACTTGAGTAATTAATTGGGTACTATTGCAATAGACAACAAGTGTCATCAGCTCAAATGGCCAAAGGGCTACTGAAAAAGCACATAAGAAACAAGGAGGGCCTCCAGTTTCCAGCAGCACCCAGAGCTGACGCTGTGCATAGCTCTCCATACCGAATTACCACTGGGAAAAAGCTGGTCTACCAGGAGTGCTGACACACCAGGGAGCACAAAGAAGACCACCACTTCTGCTCAAATTCCTGGCCCAAGAAGGACCTACCCAGAGCCATCAGGACACGAGAACCAAGGGACAGCCAGGAAGAGGATCCTTCCAGTTACTGTCTGCATCCTGGAGCTGACCCTGTGCCACAGTTTCCATGAAGGAGGGACAAGACACAGTAGGAGATACCAAGACAAGCTACACCAGAGATAACCAGATGGCTAGAGGCAAGGGCAAGAACCTAAGCAACAGAAACCAAGGCTACTTAGCATCATCAGAAACCAGTTCTCCCACAACAGCAAGCCCTGGATACCCCAACACACCAGAAAAACAAGACTCTGATTTAAAATCACATCTCATGATGATGATAGAGGACTTTAAGAAGGACATAAGTAACTCCTCTAAAGAAATACAGGAGAACACAGGCAAACAGGTAGAAGCCCTTAAAGAGGAAATACAAAAAATCCCTTAAAGAATTACAGGAAAACACAACCAAACTGGTAAAGGAATTGAACAAAACTATCCATGATCTAAAAATGGAAATAGAAGCAATAAAGAAATCACAAAGGGAGACAACCCTGGAGATAGAACACCTAGGAAAGAGATCAGGAGTCATAGACATAAGCATCATCAACAGAATACAAGAGATAGAAGAGGGAATCTCAGATGCAGAAGATACCATAAAAAACATTGACACAACAGTCAAAGAAAATGCAAAAAGCTCCTAACCCAAAACATCCAGGAAATCCAGTACACAATGAGAAGACCAAACCTAAAGAAAATAGGTATAAAAGAGAGTGAAGATTCCCAACTTAAAGGGCCAGTAAATATCTTCAGCAAAAGTATGAAGAAAACTTCCCTAAACTAATAAAAGAGATGCCTATAAACATACAAGCCTACAGAACTCCAAATAGATTGGACCAGAAAAGAAATTCCTCCCATCACATAATAGTCAAAACACCAAATGCACAAAACAACAACAAAAAAAAGAATATTAAAAGCAGCAAGGGGAAAAAATCAAGTAACATATAAAAGCAGACTTATCAGAATTACATCAGATTTCTCTCCAGAGACCATGAAAGTTAGAAGATCCTGGGCAGATGTCATACAGACCCTAAGAGAACACAAATGCCAGCCCAGGCTATTATATCCAGCAAAACTCTCAATTACCATAAATGGAGAAACCAAGATATTCCGTGACAAAACCAAATTTACACAATATCTTTCCACAAATCCAGCCCTACAAAGGATAATAGATAGAAAACTCTGATGCAAGGAGGGAAACTACATCCTAGGAAAAACAAGAAAATAATCTTTTTCAACAAACCCAGAAGAATATTAGCCACACAAACATAATGCCACCGCTAACAACAAAAATAACAGGAAGCAACAATCACTATTCCTTAATATCTCTTAACATCAATGAACTCAACTCCCCAATAAAAAGACATAGACTAACAGACTGGATATGTAAACAGGACCCAGCATTTTGCTGCATACAGGAAATGCACCTCAGTGACAAAGACAGACGCTACCTCAGAGCAAAAGACTGGAAAACAATTTTCCAAGGAATGGTCCCAAGAAAAAAAACTGGAGTAGCCATTCTAATATCAAATAAAATCAACTTTCAACCAAAAGTTATCAAAAGAGTTAAGGAAGAACACTTCATACTCATTAAAGGAAAAGTCTACCAAGAAGAGCTCTAAATTCTGAACATCTATGCTCCAAATGCAAGGACACCCACATTCAAAAAAGAAACTTTAGTTTCTGTTTTGAATGCACACATTGCACCTCACACAATAGTACAGGGAGACTTCATCACCCCTGTCTCATCAATGGGCAGATCATGGAAACAGAAACTAAACAGAGACAGAGTAAAACTAACAGAAGTTATGGACCAAATGAATTTGACAGATATCTACAGAACATTTCATCCAAAAAAAAAAATATATATATATATATATATATATATATATATATATATATATATACATATATATATATATACTTTCTCAGCACATCATTGTACCTTCTCCAAAATTGACCATATAATCAGTCACAAAACAGGCCTCAACAGATACAAGGAAATTGAAATAATCCCATGCATCCTTTCAGATCACCATAGACTAAGGCTGGTCTTCAGTAACAACACAAACAACAGAAAGCCCACATACACATGGAAGCTGAGCAACACTCTACTCAATGATTATTTGGTCAAGGAGGAAATAAAGAAATTAAAGACTTTTTAGAATTTAATGAAAATGAAGGCACAACATGCTCAAACTTATAGGAGAGAATGAAAGCAGTACTAAGAGGAAAACTCATAGCTCTGAGTGCCTCCAAAAAGAAACTGGAGAGAGCATACACCAGCAGCTTGACAGCACACCTGAAAGCTCTAGGACAAAAAGAAGCAAATACACCCAAGAGGAGTAGATGGCAGGAAATAATCAAACTCAGGCTGAAATCAACCAAGTAGAAACAAAAAGAACTATACAAAAAATCAACAAGACTAGGAGCTGGTTCTTCAAGAAAATCAACAACATATATAAACCCTTAGTCGGACTAACCAGAGAGCACAGAGACAGTATCCAAATTAACAAAATCAAAAAGGAAAAGGGAGATATAACAACAGAAACTGAGGAAATTAGAGAAAATCATCAGATCCTACTACAAATGCCTAGACTCAACAAAACTGAAAAATCTGATGAAATGGACAAATATGTAGACAGATACAAAATAGCAAAGTTAAATCAGGACTAGATAAGCCATCTAAACAGTTCCATAACCCCTAAAGAACTGGAAGTAGTGATTAAAATTCTCCCAACCAAAAAAAGACCAGAAGCAGGTGAGTTTAGTGCAGAATTTTATCAGACATTCAAAAAAGACCTCATACCAATACTCTTCAAACTATTCCACAAAACAGAAACAGAAGGAACTATCTAATTTGTTCTATGAAACCACAGTTATGCTGATAACAAAACCACACAAATATTCAAAAAAGAAAGAGAACGTTAGACCAATTTCCCTTATGAACATAGATGCAAAAATACTCAATAAAATTCTCACAAACAGAATCCAAGAACACATCAAAATGATCATTCATCACAATCATGTATGCCCCATCCCAGGGATACAAGGATGGTTCAATATATGAAAATCCATCAACATAATCCACTACATAAACAAACTCAAAGGAAAAAATCACATGATCATTTCACTACATGCTGAAAAAAAATTTGACACAATTCAACATCCCCTAATGTTAAACATCTTGGAAAGATCAGGAATTCAAGGCTCATACCTAAACATAGTAAAAGCAATATACACAAACCAATAGCCAACATCAAACTCAATTGAGAGAAACTTGAAGCAA
Organism: Grammomys surdaster; assembly: GCF_004785775.1. NCBI lineage: Eukaryota > Metazoa > Chordata > Mammalia > Rodentia > Muridae > Grammomys > Grammomys surdaster. Next base: position 1,482,261 of record NW_021604753.1, on the reverse strand, counting down.
TCCCACTAAAATCGGGGACTATACAAGGCTGCCCACTCTCTCCCTATCTATTCAATATAGGGTTTGAAGTTCTAGTTAGAGCACTTAGATAACAAAAGAAGGTCAAAGGGATACAAATTGGAAAGAAGAAGTCAAAGTATCACTATTTGCAGATGATATGATAGAATATTTAAGTGACCCCAAAATTCCACCAGAGAGCTTCTAAACCTGATAAATAACTCCAGCAAAGTGGCTGAATATAAAATTAACTCAAACAAATCAGAATCCTTCCTATACTCAAAGGATAAACAGGCTGAGAAAGAAATTAGGGAAATGACACCCTTCACAATAGTCACAAATAATATAAAATATCTTGGTGTGAATCTGACCAAACAAGTGAAAAATCTGTATGACAAGAACTTCAAGTCTCTGAAGAAAGAAATCAAAAAAGACCTCAGAAGATGGAAAGATCCCCCATGCTCATAGATTGGCAGGATTAATATAGTAAAGATGGCCATCTTGCTGAAAGCAATCAACAGATTCAATGCAATCCCCATCAAAACTCCAACTCAATTCTTCATAGAGTTATAAAGAGCAATTCTCAAATTCATTTGGAATAACACACACACACACACACACACACACAAAACCAGAATAGTGAAAACTATTCTCAACAGTAAAAGAACTCCTGGGGGAATCACCATCCCTGAATTCAAGCTGTATTACAGAGAAATAGTGATTAAAAACTTCACGGTATTGGTACAGAGACAGGCAGGAAGATCAATGGAATAGAATTGAAGACCCATAAATGAACCCACACACTTGATCTTTGACAAAGAAACTAAAACTATCCAGTGAAAAAAAGACGGCATGTTCAACAAACGGTTCTGGTTCAACTGGCAATCAACATGTAGAAAAATGTAAATTGATCTATTCTTATCTCCTTGTACAATGGTCAAGCCAAGTGGATCAATGTTGTGGATAGCCCCGGCCTTGTATTTTGATACTAATTCCCCTTTCCTGTGAAGGGCTGCAGAGGAGGTGAGTCATTACACAGGTGATTTCTAGTGAACCTTCTGCTCATCTTAATTTGTAAAATAAAGGCTGCAGCCAATGATTGGGCAGAAGGGGAGGTGGAGAAATAAAAGCTGGAGAGAGAGAGAGAGAGAGAGAGAGAGAGAGAGAGAGAGAGACAGAGACAGAGAGAGACAGAGAGAGAGAAAACAACTGGAGGATGACTGGAAGAAGACAATGGAAGACAGAGATGTCAGAGACGACGACGACGACGACTGGGGAGAGAAGAGAGACAGGACGACTAGGGAGAAGAGAGGAGAGAGAAGACAATGGAGGATGAAAGAGGAGAACGACTGGGAAGCAGGAGGTAGAAGGACAAATACAGGGTCTGCAAAACCCTCAAGTTATAAGGGTCTCATAGCTGGGGAACAGAGTAGTGTAGGGGCATCTGCCCAATTTATATTCATAATTACTGAGTTGTGTTTTCCTTTACCAGTCCTGATTAGGTTGGAGATTGGGTTGTAGTTGGGGTATCTCTCACTGCAGATCAAGGATCTCCATATAAGACCAGATACACTGAATCTAATAGAAGAGAAAGTGGGGAAAATCCTCAAGCACATGGGCACAGGGGAAATTTTCCTGAACAGAACACCAGTGGCTTATGCTCTGAGATCAAGAATCAACAAATGGAACCTCATAAAATTGCAAAGCTTCTGTAAGGCAAAGAACACTGTCAATAGAACAAAATAGCAACTAACAGATTGGGAAAAGATCTTTACCAATCCTACATCCGATAGAGGGCTAATAATATTCAATATATACAAAGAACTCAAGAAGTTAGACTCCAGAGAACCAAATAATCCTATTTAAAAATGTGAAGCAGAGCTGAACAGAGAATTCTCAACTGAGAAAATTTGAATGGCCAAGAAGCACCTAAAGAAATGTTCAACACCATTAGTCATCTGGGAAATGCACATCAAAACGAGCCTGAGATTCCACCTCACACCAGTCAGAATGGCTAAGTTCAAAACCTCAGGTGACAGCAGATGCTGGTGAGGATGTGGAGAAAGAGGAACACTCTTCCATTGCTGGTAGGATTGCAAGCTGGTACAACCACTCTGGAATCAGTCTGGCAGTTACTGGAACACTCTTCCATTGCTGGTAGGATTGCAAGCTGGTACAACCACTCTGGAATCAGTCTGGCAGTTACTCAGCAAATTGGACATAGTACTACCTGAGGACCCAGCTATACCACCCAGAAGATGCTCCAACATGTAATAAAGACGCATGTTCCACTATGTTCATAGCAGCCATATTTTTAATAGCCAGAAGCTGGAAACAACCCAGATGTCCCTCAGTAGAGGAATGGATACAGAAAATGTGGTACATTTACACAGTGGAATACTATTCAGCTGTTAAAAACAATGACTTCATGAAATTCTCAGGCAAATGGATGGAACTTGAAAATACCATCCTGAGTGAGGTAACCCAATCACAAAAGAACACACATGGTATGCACTCATTGATAAGTGGCTATCATCCAAGATACAATTCACAGACCATATGAAGCTCAAGAAGAAGGAAGACCAAAATGTGGATGTTTCATAAAAGGGGAAACAAAATACTCACAAGAGGAAATACGGAGACAAAGTGTGGATCAGAGACTGAAGGAAAGGCCATCCAGAGACTGCTGTACCTGGGGATCCATCCCATATACAGTCACCAAACCCAGACGCTATTGGATGCTGGGAAGTGCTTGTTGATGGGGGCCTGATATGGCTGTCTCTTGAGAGGTTCTGCTGGAGCCAAACAAATACACAGGCAGATGCTCAAAGCCAACTA
>NW_021604753.1:1462202-1479416 GCF_004785775.1 Grammomys surdaster | reverse complement strand
GCAACCTCATAGGAAGAACAACAATATTAACCAACCAGATCCCCCAGAGCTCCCAGGGACTAAACCACCGACCAAAGAGTACACATGGAGGGACCCATTACTCCGGCTGCGTATGTGGCAGAGGACAGACTTGTTGGGCATCAGTGAGAGGAGCGGCGCTTGGTCCTGTTGGGGTTCCATGCTGCAGTGTAGGGGAATGCCAGGACGGGAAGGAGAGAGTGGATGGGTGGGTGAAGGAGTAACCTCATAGAGGCATGGATAGGAGGTTTCCATATGGGAGACCTGGAGAGGGGATAACATTTGAAATGTAAATAAAGAAAATATTCAATAAAAGAAAAAAGAAAAAGAACAAGAAAGGAAAAAAAGAAAAAGAAACAAGGGGGTCCTTACCAGTCACAGGAAGATGTCAACTACAGACACAGCAGCACAATTAATAGACTTGGGAAGAACTAACATACTGCATAAACAGAAAAATCTAGTTATGTAAAGCAAAGGAAACCGAAGAACAGCCTGGAGATATAGCTCAGTGACTCAGCACTTGCCTAATGTGTATGAAGCCCTGGGTTCAATCCCTAGTACTAAAAAATATGCCCCAAAAGAACCCAAAATGACAGAAGTTTCTTGGATGGTACACATATGCAAATTAACCACACTCTACATCAAGACTGTGCACTTCATTCTATGGAAATGATGAACAAAGAAAGCAAAAGTAATGTTGGATGAACCAGTGTAGGTCAGCACAGACATAAGCTTACCAACATTTAGCTCTCTGTGAAGTGTGCAGGCCTCTTTAGCCTTCTTCTGTCTACTGTAGCTTTACTGTGCTTGGAGGTGTTTACTACTTTCTGGACGTGTCTTACATAAAAAATTATTTAGTTCAGAGAGCAAAAACGTGACCTAAGAATGTGACAAAATATATAATAGCCATAAAAAATGTAAGGAACTCAAAACGCTCACTAGCACAAAGGAAAAAAAAGGACATGATGTGGAAGCAGTCGGGTCGTCAGCATCACCAAGGGCCTTTGACTCACATCACAGTGAGTGTAGGAGCCAAGTCTCCAGTTAGAACAGATATTATCTAGAACAACAGCAGACAAGTGTTCAGAAGATACACCAGAAAGGGAACCTTGCACAGTGCTAGTGAGTGTGCAAACAGATGCAGTGACATGGAAACTCAAAAATAAAAATAAAATCAGAATACCATATGATCCAGCAACCCACAGAGACAAGCCAGGTCTCAAGTGTTCACTGCAGCACTGCGCATGGAGGCCCAGGAGTGGGAACAACCTGTGCTGCACATTCATCATATAAGAATAGCATGCTTGTGATAAATGACCCAACTCATTAATCTGCTCACTCTCATTTGTGTCTTCCATTAAGCTATACAAATACAGTAGTTCTCAATAAATATATGCTAGGATGAATTTTTAGATTTCAAAAGCAGTTTACACAAATGTATCAAGTTCATTTTATTGTTAAAGTTGAATTATGAACCAATACAGCTGTATTCTCATTCATTTCTATACCCTCTGCCACCACAGCACCAACCCATTCAGCTGCTGTGAATAATAGTTGGGTGAAGAGGTTCTAAAGAACCCAGTCTTCACATAAATGCTCATGTAACTTAGATCTAACAAGTCCTGCAATGTGGAGTTCTCAAAGTTCCATCTGTAACATTCATATCTTTGAAGATACAATGTGTCTTTTATATGAAGTAAAAGTCTGGTTTTATCACTGATGATGGGCCCTGTGGCAATTAAAAGGCAAGGTAAACTAACACAAGTCACCTAGCAACTGGCAGCCAGCCCACCAGAAAGGCTCAGTTGCAGATACTAATGATCTTTCCTAATGACCCTTAGCAAGGAAAAGAACAACCCAGCCAAAGCTGAGCAGTGAGCTGATAGTGAGTGGTCTCAGGACTTCCTAAACTTGTGCAAAACAAGCCACACTGTCCGGTAACGGATTTAGGGAACATGACATGTGAGAAGGGGAGATTTTGGTGAGCAGACTAGATGGGAGGGGAACAAGTTAGTGATGAATAAGCCGATCTTAAATAGGATCACAGGGTACTCACATGTTCAGATGAGCTGTGAGGTCCACCATGATGCCTTTGGGGAGTATATCTGTCCATTTCCATTGCTATGACAAAACAACTAAGAAAAACAACTTAAAGGAGGTGGGCTTTAATTTGGCTCCCAGGGCCAGAGGTTTAGGCCTATGGTTGCTTTGATCTGTTATTGTCCCTTGGTTGTGATGAAGCAGCAGCACATGGTAAGGGGCACACAGCCAAGCAAAGTCAACCACCTCATAGAAGCCGGGAAGCCATGGAGGAGAGATATAGTCCCAGAACAAAATACAGTTCCCTAGGGCATATCCTCAAGGACCCACTCCATTCCTACCTCTCAAATTCCCATCACCTCCTAAAAGCCCACCAAATGATGAACCCAGCAATGCACTGACCCATTGATGAGCCTTCATAATCCAGTCATTCCCATAAGCCCCATTTCTGAACACTACTGCATGGATAACCAAGCTTTCAACACATGAGCCTTTGAGGGAATGTTTCAGAACAAAACTATAATAGGGTCAAGTAACTGAAGATAGTGCCCATACCCAATAGTGGTCACAATGGCTTGAGATGGTTCCTATCTACTGCAACGATTACTCAAGTCTAGGCAATACCCTGACCCAGACCAATGTTGGTGATCAAAGTTGAAAAAACAAAGAAAAAGAAATTGCCATGTCTTTCTTTAGATTGCACCTCTTTAGATCCTAAGCCCAACCTATATGGTCCATTTTCCTTTTCAAATGGAGCCAGTATCAAATGACTATCAGATAACATTTATCAGTTATTATAGATAACATGTTTCAAGTACTATATTGGGCAATTTATATTAACACATGCTATCACCACAGTGTTCCAGTGAGTAGATATTATTCCATATAGGAGGCAGGGAAACTGAGGCTCAAATAAGTTTTACCTAGGATACTGGATATTACATGGTAGCAATCGGACATGAATCCAGTCTGTCTGAATTCAAAGGCTATAGACCAAGATATCCAAGAGAGATGGAAATAAACTTTTTCATACCACTCCAAGTCCCTTGGGTTACTGCAGGAGCCAATTGAGATTCCCATGGTGGAGAAAGGCATAGAGTCTTACAGTGAGTCTCCCTTCACAGCAAAAAAAATACAAGGCTAACCATACAACATTTCTGGGCTAAGTCAGGAGTGTAGTGAGTGCTGTTGTTGGAGCACACAGCTAAAAGAATTACCTCATGTCATCAAATGCAGCGTGCAGTGTCTCTGAATGCACTCACATCCAAAGGAAACAACGCTCGCATCACCAGAAAGCATCATTCAATCTTGGGAGCATTTATAACAGATCACTGTAGCATCTTTCTGGGAACTTCACAAGCAATAAACTGTTCAGATATCCTGGTTTGTATTCAGAGCACTGTTCTACACAAGGTCAGAAGCACAAGCTCACAGAGTGAGTCTCCATCATCTCCCTTCACATGGAAATAAGTAAAAGTCTCCTGTCACCTGCTCCCTTTCCTCTTCCTGGAAAAGTTAACAGTGCCTGCAACTCACTTCACTATCTAATTCACAAGTGTTTGGCAATGAGAAGCATGTGGAGCACCCTGGGTAACTCAGCGCTGGCTTTGCTTTGTTCCAAGAGCTCTGGACACAAGAGCTAGGGTGCTTCTTCCATTCCTGACATTACCTCTCTAACTACAACCTTATGCCTGTTTTATAGCTAAGTACTATGCTGCTCTACCTAGAATCTACAACCCAACATATAAAGAAAACATACATCACAAGTGTCCAGTATCTACAATATCAGCTTCTGAAGCAATGAAGGGGAAAATGAAATGTAGACTGAAGAAGCCATCACATATAGCGTTTGCTATAGAACATCCAATCTTGGAGCCATTCATCAGGTCTTAAAATCACATGCTTTTCACTTGCTCCTAATAATGCTATGTATGGGAGAAATATTTTAAAATGCATATTTGGAAATGTCATAATGAAGCATAATACTTAACACTTCATCTATTAATCCATAATACTTAAAGGGAATTAAGTTGAGGAGAATTAAAAGGACATTAACTGACCTTTAATTTCATGGAAAATGTTCCTCTAAGTCTCAAAACGACTGAGCAGCGAATGCTATTAATCTCTATGTTGTGTATGAGGGAAATGGCTTGCTCAAAGTTACGTAACTGTAAACTGCTGAACCTGAATTTGAACCGGTAATTTGATCTCTCTGTGAAAGGCAGTTTCCATTGAGGTGTGTACTTCTGAAGTATCACCAGGAATTTAACTATAAATGAGTTAAAACCCAATTGTGTTTAAAGAATAACGATGAGGTCCAACATGGTGGCACAGGAGAATGGGAAATAGGAACAAAGGCGGAGCATCTTTATAGCTTTGTGGTGGCGCAGGTTAAAAAAAAAAAAAGCATATAAAAATCAGCCATGATTCTAGCTGAAATTGGTACCAGGAATGGGGTCTAATACTAAGCTGCTGGCTAACGAGGCAGATATGACAGTGTCAGTTCTGTTTCATCTGTTTTTCAGATTCTTGTCCACACTATCTTTTCTGTGTGGGTTCTCAACTTCATTTCCTTCAAATCATCTTTTCAACTTCAAGCAGAATTATCTTCAAAGAAATATAGCTTCATCCTGTCTTTTCTTTATATATTCCTTAACTGGTCTCTACAGGATAAAAACCCAAAGCTCTTGTCTTTGTATAAAAATGACATTATTTCACTTTGCATCAGTTTTCCTTCTTGTGCGTGAGCTTTATCCAGCGAGTATATGCACTAGAGTTACTGAGATGTTTGCTGTTCGCTTCATTAGAAAAGGCTGCTGTTCCAAATGTTTTGCTGTCTGAAATGTTTTCACATCTAATTTTTTGAAACTGTTTTGCTGACATGTTATTTATCTATGAGAAATCTGTACCTGTTTAATGAATTCATCTTGATGGGCTTGGAAATCAGTATATACCCATGAGACCATCACTATAATCTATGTAAGAGACATACCCACACTCTCCAAAAGATTCTTTCTATACTACCTGTTACTTTGTGTGACTTTACAAAAGACTTAACACGTGATCTACCCTCTTAGCAAATTTTAAGTATACAATAAAACACTAACCTATAGGCAATCTCTGCACAGAAAATCTTTTAAAGACAACTCTTTGGGTTAAGAAAATTGTATGCCCTTTAATTACTGCCTCCCTTTCACTTCCTTCACCAAAATGATTCCCTGGTAGACACCATTCTGCTCCTTGCTTCTATACATTCAATAGTTCAGACACCTCAGACAAGTGAAATCAGGTCAATTTTGTCCTTATGTCTGGAACAATTTATTTACCACGATGCCATATTTTATGTATTTCGTGTAGTTCAGGCCCTCGTTGGCCCCTGTGTATCTCTCATTTCCTTTAAACCGTCTACCCAACTGTAAGCAGAATAATCTTTAACGAAGCAGGCTTCGTCTTTTCTATCCTTCATTCATATATTTATAAATCCCTTAACTGCCTGACTCTCTATAGGATAAAAATCCAAGTTTCTTGTCTTAGCATAAAAAGCATTTTATCAATTCATTCATGTTGTTGCAAAAAGCAGCATTTTATTCTTTTTCAAGACTAAGACCACTGCATGGATATATCAAATTGACTTTATCAATTCATCCATCAAGGGACACTTAGGGTGATTACATATCTTAGGTGTAGAAGGTGCTGCTGCAATTCATGTGTGAGTGGAGTTAACTCTTTGAGATCCCTATTTTAATTCCTTTGTATGTATTATAGAGACAGGACTCATAGATCACATGTATGGTAGCTGTGCATTTAATTTTTTAAGAAACTTCTGTATTCATTTTATATATTGACTACTCCCAGTTTCCAACAAGTGTTCAAGGAGTTCTCTCTCTTCATAATCTTGTCAACACTTGATATCTTCTGGGTTTTTTAATACAGCAGACCCAAGGGGAATATGAGAGTTTTCATTATAATTTGTATGATTTCCCTGATAACATTGAGTACTTTTTTATATTCTTGATGACCATTGGCATGGCTTCTTTGGGGACGTACCTATTCAGATCCTTTGTTTGAGAGGTTATTACGGTTGATTAATTGGCTGGTTTGACTTGTTATTTTCCTGTTTTGAATTTTTTATATGTATTTTGGTATTAATATTTTATCAGATACATATTTGGCAGTATTTTCCTACCCCATAGGCTGCCTTCTCACTATGCTACTCATTTTCTTACTACATAGAAGCTTTTCGATTTTGTAAAGGCTCGTCCACCTCCCTTGCCTGTGTTTTCATCATCACATTCATAAGACAGTAGCCAAAGATTCCTCATGCACACCTCTAGGAGTTTCACGACTCTGGGTCTTGCAGTGATGCTTTGTCTCCTTTTAGTTGCCTTTTGCTTGTGATGTGACCTAAAGGTCCAGTTCCATACTTCTTGGTGTGAATATTCAATTTCATGGCTATTGAGGCATCTAGTCTTTCCCTGTTCTGCATTCTTGGCACTTGTTGAAGATCAGTTGACCTTAGATTGCATGTATTTATTTCTGGGCTCTCTATTCTGGCCAGTGGTCTATATACATTTGGTTTTATGCCAGTACCATTACAGTCTTGATTACTGTAGTTATGCAATCAATTTTGAAATCAAGAAGCATCGTGCCTCCAGCTTTGCTCTACTTGTTCAAAATAGCTTTGGCTATTAGAGATCTCTTGTGCTTCCTTACAAATTTTAGAATTGTTCTTATTTCTGAAAAAAAATGCCATCGGAATTTTGGTAGTGATTGCATTAACTCTGAAAATCATTTGGGTGGCATGGATATTTTAAATAACAATTATTCTAACCCTCAAACAAGGAGTGTCTTTTCATATGGTTTTGCTTTGTTTTCTTTCATCTGTGTTTCATAGGTTTCTGTTTTGTTTTGTTGAAGGGAGGGGTGGTAGTCGTCAGAGTCTTTAATTAAAATTGTTTCCAGGTGTTTTATTGTTTTGGATACTATGTCTGTGGAACCATTTTCCTGATACCTTCTTTAGATAGTTCGTTAATATATACATGGTCAATTGACACTGCTATGCTGATTTTGTATCCTACAATGCCTCTAAACTCTTTTTCTTCTTATCTCTTTTCCCCTGAAGAACTTCTATTTTATCAGCAGCAGCATGAAGCCCATCTTGTTAAGGGAACTTGGCTTATCAAAGGTAGTGACAGAATAACTTATAAAATTTACAAAATTCTGTCTTAGTTTGCTTTTCATAGCTGTGATTAAACACTAAACAAAAGCAACTTGGGAAGGAAAGGGTTTATTTCATCTTATACTTCCAAATGACAGTCCATCCTTGAGGGAAGTAAAAGCAGGAACATGAAGGCAAGAACTGAAGCAGAGAGCATCCCTTGCTGGCTTGTTCTCCCTGGTTTGTCCAGCTACCTTTCTCATACAGTCCAACACCACCCACAGTGAGTTGGCCCCTCCTGCATCAATTAGCAATTAGGAAAATGCCCCATAGATTTCCCCATAGGACCATATAAGGGAAGCAATTCCGATTCTCCCGTCTCAAGTGACTCTAGTTTGTGTCAAGTTGACAAAACTGACCAGCATAGATCCCATCACAAGCAACCAATAAGTTGACAATACTGCTTTGTTTGTTAGAGTTACAATTTATTTATGTTTTTTTAAAGTTTTTAAATTATTCATTGTGTGTGTCTATGTGCATGCATGCTTAAGTCAGTGTAGTCAAGTCCGTTTTTGAAGAAACTTCATTTTGTGTCAGACCAGGGGCTAAACTCAAATTCCAGGAAGAAAATCACAGAGTCCTCTTGAGGAAGCATTCTGTGGCAACCACCCCCCATAGCAACAACCACTTAGGCTCCCATAGCAGAGTCAAGGTAGATAACTTAAGACATCCGACAGAGAACAGATAACTTAGCCATCCTGTTTGTCAGGTGGTTTTGTCCCCATGTTCAGTTCCTACAGATTATGCCAGAAATGCAGTTTTTAAAATATTAACTTGCTGACTCATATGGAATTTCCCCAAGCTTGCTGTAACTACAATAAATACCCTGCACCCCTAGACTCAGGACTCTCACTGGCCCAGTAAGATGGTGACAGTGAGAATCTCGCAAACTCGTATTAAAGATCTTTACGACTTTGCATTGAAATTGACTCCTTGGGTCCCTGCAACTTGGGCATAACAGTCAGAAAACAACTTGAAGGAGTTTCTTCTCTCCTTCAACCACGTAGATTCCTAGAGCCAAACTCAAGTCTTCAGGTTGACAGGAAACATTTTCATCCACTGAACTATTTCAATAGCCTCACTAAGTAGGATTTTTGTTTGTTTGTTTGTTTGTTTGTTTGTTTTGTTGGTTTTGGTTTTGGTTTGGTTTGGTTTGGTTTGGTCGTTATTGTTTTGGTTTTTGAGACAGGGTTTCTCTGGATATCCTTGGCTGTCCTAGAACTGGAACTTACTCTATAGACTAGACCTTGAACTCACAGAGACCTGTCTTCCTAGGTACTTGGATTAAAGGTATGCACCACCACCTCACAGCTGAGTAGTTTTATTAAAAAAATAATTTTCTTTTATGTATGTGTTTCCTCTGAATGAACTTATGTGTACTGCATGTATGCAGTGTCCAAGAAAGCCAAAAGAGAGCATCAGATCCCCCTAGAACTGTGCTTACCATTGTGAGCTACCGTGCAGGTGCTGGGAACTTAACCCTAGTCCTCTGCAAGACCATCCAGTGCTCTAACCACTGAGAAACCTCTCCAGACTTCTGAGCAGTTTTTAAATGTGATCTGATTATCATTCTCATCTGTATGTCCACCTTAGTTCAAGTACCGAGAGAGTAAGTAACTATGGTTCTAAACAGTCCTGCTTCAGGTCTCCTTGCTTTTGCTCAATGACAGCTGCAAACACCCTTGAAGGAGTTAGGTTCCAAGACAGTGGCTGAGCTGTGATTACTAGAGAATAAAGTCAGTCTACCCTGACTGCTCTTAGAAGCTAAATTCTGATGTCTTGGTGACTGTTTCACTTTACTAAGATGTATATGTCCATAATAACCTGGATTTTTAAATTTGTATATTCCTGAGGGTGAGAAGTAGATGCATGCCTGTACACATGCACCTGAGAAGGCCAGAGATCAACTTTGGGTATGACCTCTCATGAGCCACCTACCTTGTTTTGGAGGATAGATGTCTCTCTCATTGAGATCACCAATCAGGCTAGGCTGACTAGTTAGAAAGCCCCAGGGATCTGCCTGTCTGCACCTCACGCTTACAAGGCAAACATTTTAATAGTCAAGCTACAGTCCCAAGCCACCTGCTGAAGGCTGTTGATTTGCATTTTCCCAATGTAGATTTTCAGTGGCCCCTGGGCAGTGTGGAACACCCAAGCAGACTTCACTGCCTTGCTCTAAGCTTCCCATCAGATCTGAAGCCAATCTCAGGGAGCTTATTCTTAGTAAGGATCAATGCTATATCAGAAACATACAGGCAACAGGAGCATGAAGTTGATGGCAAACACATAATCAATGTTTCGTAATGTTTTTAGAACAGGAAGCTATGTCAGATCTGCTTTATATAATTTCTTTCCAGGACCTCATAAATAAACAATGATTCTTTTTTCTCGTGTCAGCTGATTTATAAGGAGACCTTTAAGAGGAGTGTTTCCATCCAATACTAATGCCTTGTGTACTCCACTGTAATGAGTGAACGCAGCCCCAGTGCAATCATTTAACATATTAATAAAGCATCAACATAATTTAGGACAACAAACGATTGCTGGGCAGGAAAAATGGTGAATTATGAGTGAGAGACTGGCTTTCAACTACAGAGACACAGAAACCCCCACTTGTCACAAGAGAGCCAGCTGAACATGAAGAGGCATTGATCACTAGAGGTAGATTCTCAAGGCCACTGCTGCACAGCCTGGGCACCATCCTGCCCCAATTCTTACACCGGCCATGAGAGTCAGCCTTGCTCTTACCCACTGCAGAATACAGATCTGTCAGCACAGCCATGGGACAGAACCTTCCTGTAAAAAACCAGCAAGTCTGTTATTTCAGGCCTGAAACATTGCCCTGATGTGCAGCCTTATGGGAAATTAGACAGGAGCTCTTCACAAGAATAGAATTAACCCTTGTCATTTAATATTTCATGCCATCCAGTGGCTCCCTAACAAGAACAAATGACTGTGGCTGAAATGCACCTTATTTATCCTGAGTGAAATTTAATGATCATGATGGCAGGGCTGAGCATTTCATGAAGCATATTTTACCTGCAGCCATAATGTGGTGGCATTGTGTTCATCCTACAGTGGGAAGAATTAATGACCCTGTTTTCCTGGTTTGGAAACATGTGAAAATCAGCTATTATCCATGCTTAAAGTGGAACATAATTCAAAAAGAAGGAACATGACTTACCCCGCTGGAGAGCAGGCTGCAAAAACAGGGGCTGCTTTTGTTAAGGTGGGATGGCTACTTTTCTGGGTATTCATTTTCTACAGGTCCAGTTCTCTTCTGCTGGGATCAACCAGGTGAACATTTGTTTTATGAGCTTCACTCTGGCAGCCCCTTCTCCTCATCATTCAGATGAACTGCCGCTGCATTATGATGAACGAACCCTGGAGTTCCTGCTGTGAGCCTTCCTCGATGGAGAGTTCAGCTCTGCTGCTGTGATTGTTGGATTCCCCCTGGGCATACATCCAAAGGAAGCAGAGTGCAATGAACATGTCCATTTATATGGGAGATGGTGAGGGGAGGGGTACATGCCCTATTCTCATCAACTGAGCATGAGTAGAAATACTGTATGCTTCTTTGATGCAGAGTTTGTGAGAAGCAAGTGTGTCTCTCTTCTTTCACCACTCTGAATAGGTTCTGAGTCCTAAGAAGGAAACAGAGCTCCAAGATAGAGGGAGCCTGGGTCCTTCAGCGACCTCCTAGAAGGGTGTTCATTGATCAAGTTCTTGTGAGCAAAAATTACAGTCTCGTAAGTGAAGCCCCTTAGACACTTGGGAACATCAGCTACAAAAGTTAATAATAGTTTGATTAGTGCACACATCAAAAACACTCAGTACAAAGGTCAAAAACAGTAGGACAAAATAATAGCTTCAGTTTCAGGTCTGTAGTTGTACACCTGTCAAACGACCATCTTCCTTGCCTTGCTGCTCTTATCACACCACTCTGCCAGCCTTTGGTTGATTGGTTGGTATTGGGACAGGGTTTCATGTAGCCCAGGCCAGTCTCAAACTCACTCTGTAGCTTAGGATGAACCTGAATTTCTGATTCTCTTGCCATTGTGGACAAAGTACTTCAGACTACAGGAATGAGCCACCACATTTGGCTTATACAGTACTGAGACTCAAACCCTGATCCTCACATGTGCTAGGAAGCTCTTTGACAAACTAGCCACATTCCTAACTTTCTGCCATTCCTAACATGTCTACACATAACTAATGGTAATGGTATGTGTTCATTGTCTTCCCTCTTTATGAACATGGCTAACAGTATGTATTCACTCTGTTCATCTTTATGAGTGCTTTCAAATTTTGAACTGACTGCATGTTACCCTCCTGTGCATTCTGATCCTCATATTCGCTAAGCCTCAGCTCAGTAGGAGTTCTTCAAGGAAGCTAACCTGTTCCAGAACATCACAGAAATAACATATTTTTGGTTATTGTATGGAGGGGTGTGCTGTACTCATTCATCTTTTCACACATTGATGGACATTTGAGATGTAACAGTTTGTGGCTGTGATGAATAAAACTTGTATGAAAAATGCATGCATACATCTGTGTGGGGCTTGTATTCATTTTTATTAGGCAAAATATAAAAATAGAATTGCTACTGTCATAGGCCAACTACACCATTAACTTTTAAAGAAATCACCAAGCCATCAATTTAAAGTCTGTGTACTTTATTTCAGTCACGTCAGTTTAAGAGAGTTTCAGTAGCTCTCATGTTCTCAGTAGTGCAGATCACTGATCATTCTAGAAGGCACAGTGGCTTGTCACTGTTACTGTCATCTCATGATGTGTGAATTCCTCCATGTTCATCAGCCATTCATGGAGATTGCATTCTGAAGCATTGGTACAATTTGAAACATTCGACATGATTCCCTTTAGTAAAACAGAAGAGAAGGAAGGAAGGAAGGAAGGAAGGAAGGAAGGAAGGAAGGAAGGAAGGAAGGAAAGGGAAGGGAAGGGAAAGAGAAAGGAAAGAGAAAGGAAAAGGGAAGGGAGGGGAGGGAGAGGAGGAGAGGGGAGGAGAGGGGAGGGAAGGAGAGGGGAAAGAAAAGAAGCAAAGAAAGACAGGGAGGAAAGAGAAAAGGGAAGAGAAAGGGGAAGGGAAGAAAAGGAGAGGAGTGGGAGGAGAGGAGAGGAGAGGAGAGGAGAGGAGAGGAGAGGAGAGGAGAGGAGAGGAGAGGAGAGGAGAGGAGAGGAGAGGAGAGGAGAGGAGAGGAGAGGAGGAAGGAGAATAGAGAGGGGAGGGAAGAAGAGGAGATGGCAGTAGGTTTTGGAACAGCAACTCCATAAGAGTCTGCCACAGTTTCCCATCAGATTAAAACTGAACTGGATCCAGGCATTGAAGTGTGACATTAAATGAGGACCAAGGGGATTTGTTATGGATGTTGGTTCATTTATTTGGCTAGACAAACCTAGAAGTACTGAAGTGACATACAAGGACAAGCCTGATGGAGAAAGAATATCCTTCACAGGAAGGAACACATTCAGATGAAAGGCATTATTATCCTGCTGGGGCATAGTGACTCCCAAAGTGGACACTGACATCAGCATCTGCACCAGTCCTGAGTGGCTCACCAGGAATGTATAGTGAAATATCCATTACCTTCAGTTAGATACAAGAGCTAGCAACAACTAGCTAACAGCCCTGGCTGAACTACCTACCATCCATTTAGGGAGGGATCCGATTGTGGGGTGTTTTTAAATCTAACATGATGCTGCAATGTGTCACCTTTCCTAGTAGGAAGCAAAGTCAGTGTAGAGCTCCATTATCATGCTTGCCCCACAATTAGGAAAGGATTCCCACTAATTGGGTAATTGTGGGCTTAAGTGGCAAGGTAGTGTGGGCAAACTGAAAGCATGATCTTTGCAAATCAATCTGCATACAAAATGTGTATCCTTTAAATCTGTCACTCGGCTGCCAATCACAAGGACAGCCAATAACAGCTACTTCTTTCTGAATGAATCCTTTTAATCAAAGTTGGTTTGTGATATCTGTGTCACTGATGACATTAACTAATAACATATAGCTTCTATGATGCCTCATATTAAACATGAATCATGTCATCTACTTGACAAAAACATTAACTGAGCAGCAATTTTTTGCAAATGTTTAAAGAGGGTAAGTTGGTCTTTGTGAAGAGAGGTATCTATTCCTAAAACAAGAATGGTTAGCAAGAAGAGGACACCCAAAGCTTTCTCAGAATTTGTTTGTGCTTCTTGGCAGTTCCCATGTGCTGTGTTGGTGGTGCATGTTTGATGGACAATGTCTCACTAAATCTTGTAACAGCCTTCCTTGTGACGCAACTAGGTCTTAGAGTTAGTTTTAGAGTGAAAAAATTGAAGAACCAAGGCCACAGAATCTGCCCAGTATCAGTCAGAATTTGAACCCAGCTCCTTCTTGCCCGTCTCATCCATATTCCTGTCTGTGGGCTCCTCAGGCTGGGTTCCTGAATGACAAAAGGAAGGCTAGGAACTTTCTCCTTAACATCCTTTAGATGAATTCATGGTCTCTCTCTCTCTCTCTCTTTCTCTCTCTCTCTCATGGCTAACTCTCACTACTCAACAGACATTGATTTCCCCTGTCCCACATCAGTCAATGAGACCTCTCCATAAAGCAAACCTAGACTGATATTCTTGCCAAAATGTTGTCACCATCCGTTGACATTCAAGACCCTTTGGAGAGGAACTGAAGCTCCTTATAGCCTCTCTCAGAATACAGAGAAGCCACTAGAACTCAGTTTGCAGACAGGCTACTGTCATCTGCTCACAGATGGAAATGCTGTTGTCAGAGCTGCAGGTGACTCAGCAATGCTGACTCTCTTCTCATTACTCTCAGAGACTCAGCAAGGCCAGCGCTCCTCTCTTATCAGCTCAGGCCCTGAGGCCCATTTGACAGCACATATGAAGCTCTGCTCACATACGAGCTCTGCTTCCTGCGGATTCCTGAAATTGGATCCTAGATGTCAGGCTCTACTTTCTCTCCCCCATGGGTTTTTCCTTCTCATAACTGCAGGATCCTGTCTGTGGGATCCTATCTATGGGATGCTGATCCTGTCTGTGAGATCCTGTCATCTGTGAGATTCCATCTGTGGGTCTGCTCTACCCTCCTTTTATATTTATTCTCATAATGATCTCTAGAATTGGTCTCTGGATGTGCATATGTCCAGAAATGAGTCTTGGCTCAGCTCAAGGAAGACTGTAGAAGGATTGATGGTGGTTAGATAAAAGCCAGCATCCTCAAAAACTTCAGGAATGGGTTCCCATGAAGCAAAAGAAAGTTAGTTCCCTAGCCTCTGGCAGAAGGGACTATGGCACTCTATTAAGATATACTTGCAAACTAGTACAACCACATTGGAAATCAATCTGGTGGTTCCTCAGAAAATTGGAAATAATTCTACCTGAGGACCCAGCTAAACCACTCCTGGACATATACCCAAAAGATGCTCCAACACAGGCTCCACTATGTTCACAGCAGCCTTATTTATAATAGCCAGAAGCTGGAAACAACTCAGATGTTCCTCAACAGAAGAATGGATACAGAAAATGTGGTACATTTACACAATGGAATACTACTCGGCTATTAAAAATGAGGACACCACAAATTTTGCAGGCAAATAGATGGAACTAGAAAATATCATCCTGAGTGAGGTAATAACCCAGACCCAAAAGGACATACATGGTATGTACGCACTGATAAGTGGATATTAACCAAAAAGCACAAAATACTCATGATATAACTCATAGGCTATATGAAGTTTAACATGAAGGAAGGCCCAGGTATAGATGCTTCAATCCCACTTAGAGGAAGAAACAAAATAGTCACAGGAGGCAGAATGAGAGAGGGACCTGAATGGGAGAGGGGAGGGAGAGAAAAGAAAAAGGGGATCAGGATCAGGTATGGGGGAAGACATGAGAGAAGCCCAGAGGGCCAGGAGAATGAATGGAAACATGCAGCAGTTGGGGGAGGGACTGGGGGAGAACCACTAGAAAGTCCCAGACAGCAGGAATGTAGGAGGTTCCCAGGATCCAGTGGAGATGACATTAGCCAAAATGCCCAACAGCAGGGAAATAGATGCCCCCAGTTGAGGGATGGAGCCACCTACCCATTTCAAAATTTTTAACCCAGAATTGTTCCTGTGTAAAGGAAATAAGACAAAAAATGGAGCATAGACTGAAAGAAAGGCCATCCAGAGACCACCCCACCTTGTTATCCTAAGCCCAGATACTATTGCTAACGCCAAGATCTGCTTGCAGATAGGAGCTTGGCATGCCTGTCCTCTAAGAGGCTCTGCCAGCACTTGACTGAGACAGATGCAGATACTCACAGCCAGTCATTGGAGTGAGCATGGGGTCCCAATGGAAGAGTTAGGGGAAGGACTGAAGAAGCTAAAGGGGACTGCAACACCATAGGAAGAACAACAGTATCAACTAATCAAACTAACCCACCAACCATAGAGCATACATGGGCTGGTCTGTGCTGTTCCTCCCCCCCACACACACATGTAGCAGGTGGCTGCCTTATCTGTCCTCAGAGGGAGGGGATGCACTTGGTCCTGTGGAGGCTTGATGCCCCAAAGAAGGGGAATGCTAAAGGGGTGACACAGTGGGAATGGCTGAGTGGGTAGAGGAGCATCCTCTTAGAGGTGAAGGGGAGTGGGGATGGGGTGGGGCCCATAGAGGGGGACCAGGAATGGTGACATTTGAAATGTAAATAAATAATTAATTCAAAAAGGAGAGTAATGAGAGTAAAGAACAATTAAAAGAATAAAAAGGCATGCCTGTGGTTGCCTGTCAAAGCCCATGCCAGGTTCTGGACTCCCTAGTCACATTTACTTGTTTTACATTTCAAAGCCTGGGTTACTATGCTGGCTCTTCTCATCACCTCCCCTACTCCTCTCCATCATGCTATTCCGAGGCTACCCACTTTTTATAATGGCAAAGTTTTCCCCTGACCTGGTAGTCTCTTCTAGTCTTTTTCTTGCTATTCTCTTACTTCTCTATGCTCCCAAAAGATAGCCCTGCCCATGCTCTCGATCTTGATCTCTCCCCCTCCCTCTCCCTCCCTCTCCCTCCCTCTCCCTCCCTCTCCCTCCCTCTCCCTCCCTCCCCCTCCCTCTCCCTCCCTCTCCTTCTCTTTCATCCTCTTCCTCTCTTCCCTTAACTCCTCCCCTCCCCCTCCCTCTCCCTTTCCACTTTCCTCCATCTTCTGTCCTTTCTGTTTCCGTACCCCCCCTGTTTCTCCGCACTTCCCTCCTCTCGGTCTCTACACTCTATCCTCTCCCCCCTCCTTCCCCCTCCTGGCCACCTGATAGCAATCTGGTCCAGAAGGATTTTGTCAATGGATGTCCTCAGATCTCCTCAGACGGAAGGCGAGTCAAGTATAAGTTGCTTCCTCGGGGTCTTCCATTCTGCTGCCTGGCTTTAAAAAGTTCCAGAGGAGAACTTGTGGCATTGACTTGTATGTGGCTTACAGCTGCTGTGGAGGCAGAACACATAGTCCACCCAGTAGAAAACATTCCCTTCCTGCCTGGTGCTGGGGAATGCCCACCGACACTCAGTGCTTCATACCCAAATCCACACAGGCACCCTCACTCAGAAGACACAGGGAGAGGTTGAATCCCGGAAGTCAGCAGGTGTCCATGGAGTCTCACTGCAGGATTGTTTCCTGTTTTTATGTTTGAAACTTTCATAAGGCATTTTGATAACTGTGGCAGTATCATGGGTCTCTGCAGGAATGCCACAGGGTTCCATCACAGGATCTGCGCCTCCGATACTGACCATAGACTTGACACACTTGTCACCACGGAAGAAGTTAGGAAATCAATATTGATGTGTTTATAAAAAGATAAAGAGATAGAAAATATGTTCTATGGGTGTATGGAGATTTATGGGGGAAGGGGATGTCTCAGCGGGCCCATGCCGAGGCATCTCTT
>NW_021604753.1:1433364-1461802 GCF_004785775.1 Grammomys surdaster | reverse complement strand
CTCCCTCCCTCCCTCTCTCCCTCCCTCTCTCCCTCTCTCCCTCCCTCTCTCTCTCTCTCTCTCTCTCTCTTTCTCTCTCGCTCTCTGTCTCTCTCTTTCTCTCTCTCTCAGTGGTTTTTTTATTATGCCCAGGCTTACCTCTAGCACCATGGCCTTAAACACCATCTGTACAGCATAGACTTAAGAATATGATTTTCTAGTCATACCCTTAACCCTAAACTTCAAACTGACTACTCAGTGAATTTTCTCCATGAGTGTTCATGATCACAAGTTTAGTATGGTTGAGAACTTGTACCTCCATCTTGTATGTGACTTTCTTGAGCACTTGACCCCTTTGGAGTCAATGGCAATAACACTGTTGCAGTTATTGTCATTCTCCTTCTGTTGGGTCCCACATACAACACATGGAGGGCCCTGCAAAATGTGTCTCCCATAAGATCATACTTCAATCATAATTCAACAGTGGCCCAAAGGCATTCTGGTCTAAAGGTCATCCAGTCCTCACATGACTACCAGAGCCTCCTCCATCTTCCTGCTCCCCCTTCTTCCTTGCTGATCACCCTGAATACTATTGAGTTACATTTTCAAATACCACATGGCTCCCATGCTCAGAACGCTCCTCTTAGCCACAGTGGTTGCCCTGCACTCCTAGGAAAAGAATCCTAAGTATTTGTCAAGCAGAGTTCTTTCTTCCTGCAAGCATGATTGTTGTACTTTAGCCAGCCTCCTTATTGTACTTAGCCAGTCTCCTTATCCTGCATGTAATTCCAGCTCTTAGTGCTTGCAACTGCTCCTCTAATCCACACTGACCATTAAGCAGAGAGCAGAGATTACTCACGAAAAGCGAACTGTGTGAGAGCCACTTCTAGGTTCTGTTCCAGAGCTTAGGAAAACACACTCATATCTGGCATTGCTCCATTTTGGCTCAGCTTGACACTCATGCACATCTTCAGTAAGAACTGATCTCATAATGACAAAAGCCAAGCACACACACACACACACAGAGAAAGAGAGAGAGAGAGAAGGCTATACTAATTTTGTCCCACTTGGCACCAATATCCTAAGACTTCTGATCACATGCTGGTTTCCATGATGTGACCATCTATAGAGACAAAAGTCCAGTCCCAGATCAAATGCTGTTTACAAAGCACTGCACTGTACAACTCAATCTCCAGCTGATGCAGATGCACACCTCCAATCATCTCTGGCAAGACAGAGGGAAACTTGGAACCCCTCACTGGCCTGAACTAACTAGAAAACATCAGTTTCCCTAACGTGAATCTTGCTCCCTAAGATCATGACATTAAGGACATGTGGCACTCTGATAAGTTTATTTTGTAAGGTGCCTGACAAACTTCTTCCCAGACTCCATTGAAGATAGAATTATGCATGTGACCTAGTCATGACTATTGAGACATTAATGGAGTTCCATCTAATAGAGCTTCTAGGGAGACTGATCGTCTAACAAGATGGAACATACTCATCAATATCTCTTTGCCTCCTTTTCTTCCATCCCAGGAAGGAAACATAATTCTTGTCCATACAACAGTCATTTTATATCATTTTGACAAGAATATATACTAAGAATGGTTGTAGTAGAGTAAAGACAGAAGCCCAGGGCCCCAAGAGCATCTCTGTTTTACCACACTTCCCCTGGGATCCCTCTATCTCTCCAGCCTTTCAATAGAGGAGAAGAATCAACCTCTTTTTTGAGCCACTGTGTGTTATATTCCCAGTTTCATTAACCACATCAGAATCATGTCTGATGTTTACAATTCTCATCTGTCCTAATTGTGCCATCAGGCTAAGTGTGAGAAGGGATGGCGTCTTCCTCAGCAAACATGGAAGCCTTTTCTTCCATTGTAAATCAGTGAAATCTGCCAACCTGCTGAATCACTAGTTTCACAGATAGACTGGGAGCCTGCGCATGCTGGCACTGGGTAAAGGATGGACATTGGGAGTAAATAAAATCTCCTGCTGCAGCATTACTTCAACACCCTCACCCACCCACCCCCAAACAACAAAACCACACCGAATCCCCAAATCAACCAAAAACATATCAAATTCCCAAACAACCAAAACACATCAAATCCCCCAACCAATCAAAAACACATCAAATCTCCAAACCAACCAAAACCATACGAAATCCCCAAACAACCAAAAACACACCAAAATCCTCAAACAACCCAAATATCCTCACCCCACCAAATCCCCAAACCAACCAAAACCAGCCTCACCCCACCAAATCCCCCAAACAACAGAAACCACAGCAAATCTCCAAACAACGAAAACCATACCAAATCTCCAAACCGACCAAAACCACACCAAATTCCCCAAACAACGAAAAAAACACCCAAATCCCCTAGGACCCTGTGACCTCAATCCTTGTCTAGGTAGATGCTAGTGCATACTTTTATTTTATTTCATTTATTTTATTTTATTTTATTTTATTTTATTTTATTTTATTTTATTTTATTTTATTTTATTGGCTTATGAAACAGAAATTTTCTTTTTTTTATAATCCTAGAGGAGAGGAGTCCAAGGTCATGCTGCTAGCATTATTGGTTCCTGGTAAGAACACTCTTATTCCTCTCATGTAAAGAGCCACCCCTCTCACAGTGTGAAAAAAAAAAGGGCTCTCTAGAATCACTAGAACCCCCACCCCCTCTGTGTCCCTCTGTCTCTCTGTCTTCCGCCTCCTCTCTCTTCTTTTCAAAACTCTAGTTAAAACTTTCTGGTTTTAACAGACAACATTTCAAATTGCCATTGGCAAATGACAGTTATCTAACATGACTTTCAATCTTGTGCCATAGCCTTTCTGACCCTGGATATCCCCCTCCCCTAGGAAACAGTCTTAGCTGCTTTCCAAGTCAGGAGAGACTCACGTTTCCATGCAAATGTTTGTGAAATCTCTCTGTGCTCTTCCACTGATGGCAAATGAATTGCCTCATAGTCTAAAATATCAGCTTCTAAAAAAGTTAAGGTTTCTGCCTTCTGAATAAGAATTCATATTCTGTGCCTCTCATGGGGTTCTCTTTGCCAGTCGATTCTCATTGTACACACACCCATACCCATTCACACACACACACACACACACAGAAAAAAGCAGGGTCAGTATAGAAATGCCACATCTGCCTTGAATTCGTACTCGAGACTAAAATAATTATGGCACTTTATTTTCACATGGCCAACAAACCATTTTTAAATTACAAGTAAAGAAAAATACCTTTTATTCCCAAGAGAATAAAGATGAATACCAGCTTTGAGAGCAAGAGTGGAAAACAGCTTTGAGGGTCCTGAATAATAGAATGTGGGTGCCACAGCGATGCTTTTGTTAACTTCTCCTAAGACAAAGGTGTGAGCAGCATGGACTCTTCCTTCCTCCTTCTTCTTCTCTTGCCCCTCCCTCCCTCCCCTCCCTCTCTTCCTCTGCCTCTCTATCTTTGTCTGTGTGTGTCCATGTGCTTGCGTGTGTATGAGTGTATGTGTGTGTGTGCTAGTGCGTGCACACGCGCGTTCACACGTGTGGATGTGTGTCTGGACTGTGTGACTAAGCTATAGAAATCACCCTATGGGCTGCCTCTCAGATGACTATGTGTGAAACATCAGTCAAGGGAATTAGTTCAATCAACCTCCCTGTCTGGGTACAGATGCTTCTAGAAGACCTTCAGGAAGGAACAATGAAATCTTGACAAGCGACTTAACCCTGTACCCCTTATGTCAAGGTTTCTTATCCTCAATGCTGTTGACATTTGAAGCACAATAATGTCATGGAGGCCTGTCTTGTGCATGGTGGCATGTTTAGCATCAGCAGCGTTCATGGCTTCTACCCACTAGACACCAGTAGCACCCCCACCCACCCCTTGTCACTCCATTGTGATAACTGAAAATGTCTCCAGACATTGCCAAATATCCCTCAGGGGATAAATTTGCCCCAGTGAGAACTACTGCCCTACAAGAGGCAGACTTAAACCTGGACAGATTTCACTTCAGAGTTAAATTAGAGTGTTAGGTCCCACACATTCCTGAATCATTTCTTGCTAACACCCACCCCTGCTTATAGGGACAACTGGTCGACTTGCGGAGAGAAATCTGCTCAAACCTCGCCACACATAGAAAGATGATCTAGATACAATGTTATCACTGGAGACAGTGGTACACATGCATAGTTGATGGTTCTGATTAAAACTTGGTCCTTGGGGCATAAGCCACCCAGGCTCCTTCTGGAATGCTGCTCTCCGATGACTTGCTCCTAGCACAGGGCAGCCCCTCCTTCCTCTTCTCAGTCACCTCCTGCTCTTCTTATGGCTACTCACCCTCCTCCTACAGAAGCCACAGACTCAGCCCTCCATCGTTTCTCTCTATGCCATAGCTTTAAATGCCATCTTTAGCCCAGTGACCTGGACCACCCACACTGAATGCCAGACTTTGACCCCTGCCAACTGCTTGGCCTCTTCCCATAGAGGCTATCTAGTTGATCACACTTAATAAGCCAAGAAAAATCTCTCTCTTTCTACCCACAGTGGTTTCACAATAAGTCTCTCTTCATTTATAAATTGCCACCAACATGCCTGGTGTCACATGAGGTAGTAAACCAGGAGTCATTCTTAAAAGTTCCTCCCTCAGTGTCATTCTCTGCTATAGTGAAGCCATCAATACGTTGTTCACCACTCATGTTCCTGCAAGGATTCTCATTAACCACATGGACTCACACAAAAACAAAAAGACATCAAAGTAGGAAGAAGCCTTTGGAGAAGAAAGGGGCTCTTAGCAGGAGTAGGGTGAGAAAAATAATTGTCAACTAAAATCTATTGTACATATAAGTGAAATACCAAAGAATATTTTTAAATCTATAAAAGTATTTTACGAGACTCTTTTCTCTTTTCTCTCTTTGCAATATGCAGTATAACCCAGATGTGGATCCCCCACTCACTGCTCCTCTGAGACCCCGGGTGAGCCTAGGACTGGAGTCCATTGGCCTGTTATGCAGATGAATGATGTCCCTGGGGCAGTACAGAAAGCAATTGCACAACCATGCCCAGGAGTTCTCCTATGTTCCAACCTTCATCACCTCTCACCAAGATCCAGGAGCAAGCACCCAACACTTACTGCTGTTTCATCTCTGACCCCAAGAGGCCTCCATTCTTCAACTAACAACCACCAAGGGTGATGTTTTTGAAAATCTGCACCTCAAATAATATTGCAGTCTAACTGAAATTCTGTCAATAGTTCCCCAGCTCTCTTCACATAAAATGCAAACGCAATTTTCCATGTTCAGGACTTGTTTGATCTGCTTTGTCTAACTCTTCTCAGTTATCTATCGGCTTCCCCTCCCCCCATCTCCATTTCTCTATCTCTGCTTCTGTCTCTCTCTTTGTGTCTCTCTATGTCTCTGACATGTGTATATGTGTGTATGTGTGTATATGTGTGTGTATGTATGTGTGTGTATATGTGTGTGTATGTGTGTGTACGTGTGTGTGTACATGTGTGTGCATGTGTGTATGTGTGTGTGTATGTGTGTGTATGTATGTGTGTGTACGTGTGTGTGTACATGTGTGTGTACGTCTGTATGTGTGTGTATGTTTGTGTGTGTGTGTATGTGTGTGTGTGTATGTGTGTGTGTGTGTGTGTACAACTCTGTGAGGGCTAGAGGTCAACCTTGGGTATTATTTCTCAGGTGATAGCCACTTGTTTTGAAGACACGGTCATTCATTGGCCCAGGTTTCACTGATTAGACTGTGCTTGCTGATTGGCAAGTTCCTGGGAACAAGCGTCTGTACCTCCCTGGTGCTGAGAGGACGATGTCCACCACCACACCCAGCTTTCTATTTCCCAAGCAATCTTGCTTTCTCATCAGTACTTTCTCAGTTGAGCAAGCTCTCCCCAGCTCCACTGGCCCTTTTGCTCCATACTAAAACACTTTTTCTCCTGTCTCCAAATATGATTTCTTTGCACCCCCAATACTTTTCCAAACTCACACTCCCAATATTCTTTATATGGCAAAGTCCTTCTGACTTCTCAGCCTCCATTTAACTTGGACTACTGTTATGATGATAAGCCAGAAACACCCTGTCCTCTTCAGGGCACACCTCACAACCTTGACTGGAGTCTGTCAAGTGTTTTCCCTGTTCTCTTCAGGGCACACCTCACAACCTTGACTGGAGTCTGTCAAGTGTTTTGTTCATTTCTGCATTCCTAGAACTTAGCACTATACTGAGGCCATGGCAGCCACTCAACCAGCACTCTGAGTTAAGTGGACAGGCAAGCACCTGAGACAACCATTGCTAACACTTTTTGGTGTGCTGTTTCATGTTAATATGACCATTTGTTAAACTAGGGATTAAGATATAAACACATATAAATAAGTAAAATGCAGGAGAATTAAGAAGTATTTATGATTCAGGTATAAGAGTGAACATCACCTCCTTGAAAACCATCAGCTATCACCTCAAATGGAAGAGACCCTGCTCTCCATCACGGTGGCAGCCCCTTGCTTTAGCTTTTCAGGCATCATCTTCAGCTGAGTTGTGTTCTTATTGTGTGTTTCTTCTCTCCTGGGGCACCAGTGTACTCTTCATGAAGCCAGAGATCAAGTTCATCTTGCTCGATGTTAAGTGCCCTGTGCCTAATAGTCTCCTGGTGAAAGCAAGTGCTCAATAAATGTTTGTTGAATGATGAATGAATATCTGATGTTTCTCTGCCCAGAAAAAAAAATCTTCTAATCTTGATTCAAACTGCTTGTTGGACTTAAGGAGAAACCCTTTAACTGTACTTAGCATTTTAAGGCTCTCATCAGCTGCAAAGAGACACTGACAGGTTTAAGATGTGCTCTGTCCAAAGCTGTTACATGCACTTGGCTCAGCTGCAGAAGACAGGGTGACATTTACTCTGATGAGGGATGAAGGCTTTGCCTTTCTGGTCTGAAAATGGGGCCCTGTAACCCATCTGTTGACAGGAGCAGTTCTGGGTTCTTCTATCGCCTAATCAGACTGACAGCAAACTTCAACCTGAGTCTCTTTGGGCAATGATGTGGTACTAGGACAAGATTTAAAATGAAGAAGCTGCAGAGGGATGTAGAAGAATAAGGGACAGAGACCAAGAAGGTCTCCAGCCACAGAGAGTCACAGAATGAGAGCAGCCAGGGCATCCACACACACTGGGTTCAGGACTTCTCTTTTCCGTATTCCAGTCCTTGGCAGAACTAGTTCATCTCTCCAGCCTAACAAAGGGCAAAAATGTAACATAGAATGCAACTCTGCTTTATTGTCCAGGTGATGATGACGTAATCCAGCTGTCACAGGTAGTGATGCCAGACCATCCCCAACACACAAGTGTACTGTTTGGTTTGTGTAACATTTGTTTTTAAAAGTTGAATGGTTTAATAGACTGTCTGAATGAGAATTTTTTACATTAAAACTAATTTCTGGGTTCTATTTTTTTAAAAAAAAATATTAGAACTGGTATTTTCATGTGTCAGTAGCAGTTGAACCTGGACAGTTACTGCAGGCCTTGGGCAGGGCAGACTCTGTGAGCTCATTTCCTATGAGAACCCAGGAGATCTCAGAACCAAGCTTTGTTCTCTGATCTATTTTTACTTAAAAATGCAGTTCGTGATGGCTCCAAGAGCTGAGCAATGAATAGTCTCCATCTTTCCATCCCACTACTAGTGAGTCTTCCCTTCTGACTGCTGTCATGAGCAGTAGGAGACATGTCATTCAGAGTTCTTGAGATTTGTCTGGGTTCAGTTTTCGTGCTGCCAAGGGAGGGGCAGTGCTGTGGACTGAATGTGGGCTTTAAGTACGCTCACCTAGACTCTCCTACTCAGCCATAGCCTTAGCCTTCTGTTTACTATTTTTGAGACAAGTTCTCCCTAGGTTTCCCAGGCTTGCTTTGTCCCTCACTCAGTAGCTGAGACTGACCTTGAACTTGTCATTCTCTTGCCTCAACCTCTCCCCAGCAGCTAGGTTTTCAGGCCTTAGTCTTCAAGACTCACTATGATGAGAGGAGGAAGGTAAAGAATTCTTAAGGTAATATAACTATGACATTTCTTCTTAAAGTGTTTATTTCATTCAAATATCTGGGGACTGTATTTTAAATTTTTTCTCAGCTTGTATCTATTCCCAAGCACTAGTAATGAAAGATTGTTTTTCTAAGTTGATCAATCTTGTGGAGGTTTTACATGTGTGAAGCACATTCCTTTTGTCTGCATAAACATGCACCATGTGTAAGCAGTGTCTGCAGAGCCAGAAGAAGGCATTGGGTCCCGCAGAACTTGAGTTATAGACAATTGTGAGTGTACTGTCAGTGCTGAGAATTGAACCTGGGTCCTTTGGAAGAGCAGCCAAGGCTCTAATCACTGGGCCACCTCTCCAGTTCCCATCTACATTTTTAAACAAAGCTTGGTTATACACATCAGTTTCCATCTCTCTACAGAATTCTAATTCTGTACAGAATTTCTAATTCTACAGAAAATCCACAGCTCTTACATAATTCAGTCCTTGCCACAAGCTTGTTTATCTTTTTATTTTAACTTAAATTCCTCTCCAACAATAATGAAATTCTGATAACACAAATAGATCAAAACTTATAACTTCTCACTTAGGTTTCAGTGTCGCTGTTCCTGTGTCTTCTCACAGGACAAGAACTTACAAACTATTTTGTCAATTTGTAATATGCCTTAGGATTCAAAACCCAGAGGCTTGTAGAACAAGCTTGAAATCAGTAAAAACTAGTACTAGGATGAGAGAAATTCAAAAGAACCTGAGACCTTCTCCAGACATTGAGACAAAGAGGACTCTTCTAGCCCAAACTCTTGACCTGGTTAGATCACATTAGGTGTTCCTCTCAATCCAATGTGCTTGGTTGGGGTTTGGACCTCAAGGAATGACTTGGCAGTTAAGAGTGCTCTTCCAAGAACCTGAGTTGGATTCCCAGCACCCCTTGGTAGCTAACAATCTGTAACTTCAGCTCCAGGGGTTCCAACACCCTCTCCTGCAACTACACTCAAATACACATATCTATATACATATATGCACGTATACACACAGCTTTAAAAATAAGAAACCTGTATATCACTCAACAAGAAAGAAATTAAACCTCACACTGGAAACCTAGCCAGAGTTCTTGGGCTAATGAGGTTACACACCATAGAAAATAATCTGCTGCCACCACTGCACTAGACCAGCATAACTCTTCATTGTGTCGTAAATCTTGTCCTTATATCAACAGCTAAATGTAGGTAGGTACCACCCCTCAAAGAAGTTTCTCTTGATCATAAATTTAAAAAGAGCAAGGAGGGGTGTATGGGATGGCTTAGAGGGAAAAAAAGGAAGGGGTGAATTAAATAATTGTTTTATAATCTCATAAAATAAAAGAAGTAATTATTTTGAAAGAGGCCCTCTTTATAGAAAATGGAGACATCACAGAAAACTACAACTGAACACAATGCTGAGACCAACTGGATCTCACTGTCCCTTCATATCGTCCTCCACTGTACTCAGCCCCAACAAGTTCCTTTGCATCTCACAGTCCTTTGTTGAGGTTTGGTTTTTTGCTATCTATTGTAATGCTAAATGAAGGCTCCCAAGACAGGGCTGTCCCAGAGAGATTCCTTACATTGGCCTCCCATTGGCAAATAAAGATGCCAACAGCCAAATAGTTGGGCAGAGAGATATAGGTGAGATTCAGGTTTTGGAGACCTGAGGTTGGAGAGGAACCACAAGGGAGAAGAACGGGAGGAGGAGGAAGGAGAAGCTGCCATGTGTCACAAGTCAAGAGATCATGTCCTTGAGGCCTGGCCAATTGGAATTAAGAGCAGACCAGAGAAACATAGTAAGTAATAACTCAATAACTTTTTTTATTGATTTAAAAAAAAAAAGTTGATTCTAACAACATAGAGGGTAGGCAGCTGCCCAGCTTTTGTACTGTGGCAAATATAAAATTGTGTGTGTGTTTTTATTCAGGAACTCAATGATCTAAGGCAGGGTAGAAACTCTAGGTCGAGATTAAAACATTTCTACAACATATTTGCACCCAATGTGGTGCAAAATCTCACTTTAAAAAAATAATAATAATTTGAGATTCCTGAAGGGAAACACATGCCATCCCTTTAAGATTAGGAGGCAGAGAGTTCATAGAGTAAGTTAAGACTCAGCTGTGCCCCCCAAACCAAACCTAACAACACACTTAGCAGCAGGCTTAGACTCCATCCTGAGATCTTCTCAAATGCTTCTCTGCTGCATTGTTAATCACACAGATGCTAAAAGTCCAGGCTGCTCAGAGGGTTGGAAGCAAGGCTACATGCCTCCCACAATCAAAGAAAGAACGGAGAATAAATAGACATGTAAGATGTCAGGGCTATCATACACAACTGGGCTCTTTCAGCATGCTCTCCACGGAAATACTGAGGTGCTTAGCCTAGCACATGACACATGTTGGCCTGAAAATAAGCTAATACAGTAAATAGAAGGGAATTTAAATAAAGTTACATATAGGGAAGGATATTAATTCAAAGAGAAAAGGAATGTAGGTATATTTATACAGAGATATTAATCTCCATAGAAGGGAGAAATAAATGAAAATTGCTTTAAATATTTTTTAAAAAGAAGAAATAAATGGAAATGTAAGATGTCAATACTATTGTAAACAGCTGGGTTCTTTCAAAGGGGGCTCCGCAAGAATACTGGGACTGCTTAACCTAACACCTGACATGTATGTTGGCCTAAAAACAAACTTATAGAGTAAATAAAATAAAATTTAAATGAAATTAAATATAGAAAAGGATATTGACTTAGTTTATATAAAGAAAAAGGAGATAGAAGCATACTTATTACTGTATCCGACTCCAACAAGTACATCTCACTGTTTCTGTATATTGACCTCGACTGTAACTAAAGGACTTCTCTGCAATACTTATTTTATTTTTCAGTACATATAAGAATCCTTGGAAAATTATATAAAGTTGGCCTGAGCCTTCATTTGTCTTAATTGTACACTCTGAAGCCATCAGTAACAACAACACATCCGCCCATCACACTGCACTGAGCACTATGCCTCTTTTTCTTCATCATTGTTCATGAGAAATAATTTTTAAGTGGCAAAATCACTTTATGTGATTTTAATACTAGCTTTTAAATGTAACTGGTAGATGCCTTGAAGGATGACTGTACCACACAGCTCCCTACAGAGAGAGGTGCTGATTAGACTTTTCACACTCAGAATTCATAAGGTTTCTTCTGGAGAATTGAAAAGACAACCCAGAAAAGGTGAATCAGCTCCATGCACAGTGTCAAGAAGGGGCTTCCTTGGAGGTAGTGTGTTTAGGTGTTTCTTTCCATCATGAGAGACAAGTACAGAGTCAGAGGACGTTTTCAGTTCCCACACAGGGCACCACAATAGAACTGGCTCAGGATTGGAGGAAGACAGCTCATCATAGAGAGATTGCACTGTCTGTGGCTGTTAGCTCAGTTATCCATGATAAAAGCTGCAGCCTTGCTCCTTGTAAAGATCAGAACCTCTGGCTTTCCTGCAAAATCCAGTGGTGCATGTGTCCTTGAAGCATCTCTGTGGCTCATACCTCACCAAGAACATGTCATATAAGCAGTATGACTTTTTCACTAGAAGATGACCTTGACAGAGTTTCTCCCTGGCCCAGGCTGCCTTCCCCACCTCTCCAGTAGCTTCATGACCTTGGTTAGGTGATTATCCTGATGTGCCTTACCCATTAGGGTATAAACCTATCTACCTCCAGCAAACAGTCTATGCTAGTCTGTGTTCCCAAACACACTCATCAAGCCAGTGAAGAATGGAAGGCTGGTATAAAACCCTTCATCAATCTCTGATATCTTCTACCAACTAATTGAACAAGATATAATGAACTGGCCAGGCGGTGGTGGTGCACGCCTTTAATCCCAGCACTTGGGAGGCAGAGGCAGGCGGATTTCTGAGTTCGAGGCCAGCCTGGTCTACAGAGTGAGTTCCAGGACAGCCAGGGCTCCACAGAGAAACCCTGTCTCGAAAAACCAAAAACAAAACAAAAAGATATAATGAACTTAGAGATTCATAAAACTGATGGTAAAATCCTATGATACATTACAAAGCATAATCCAAGCAAAATCTAGACCCCTGACCATGCAGAGATTCTGAACATTACCTCTCACAGTTTCATCTCATTCGCCATTGACCAACCTTACAGCACTTTCTCAGTAAGAGGTTTTGATGTGTTCTCTTTCCTCTGTTTGGAATCTCTACCCCAGACCTTTTCATCTAATGACTCTCTAAAATATCCGTAATACCCCAGAAGTATCCTTAACCATCCTATCAAAACTGGTCCCACAAAAGCCTGGTGCTTCAAGACAGTAGTCCTAGTTCCATAGGAGGCTGAGGAAGGACCACTGGAGTCCAGAAGTTCAAAACCAACTCATGTTGGCATGGCCTCATCTCAAAACAAAGCAATCGTGGTAGCCTACAGCATAACCAGGGATACCTAGCAAGACTCACTTAAAGACTGAAACAGTAACCTATGCTGTGTTCCTGACTGTATTCTGTACTTTCCCAGAATACTAATCACAGCTTATAATGATTTGTGAAGATAGTAAGCTTCTTTCCTGACAGACATGTCTTTCCTGATAGATGATGAGTCCCGTGAGAACATAGCTGTTGGCATACATTTTTTGCAGCCTATTTTAATTAACATTCAACCTCCCCTCTTGCCCACCAACCACTAGAAAAAAGTTATTAGGATATGGGGGAAGAGGACCAGTTTATCAGTAGTTCTTTGGGGCTGAGCTCAATCTTCTTTGTCAGCAGTTTGGTCCCATAGCAAGTATCACATATGAATCAGCAGCTGCAGTCCAGTCCCCTTGGCAGGCAGACACTAAGCACAAACCAGCAGCTATAGTTCAATCCTGAGGAAACCACAAACCAACCGGCCTAAGGCCACTGAAGTACCATAGGAACTTCACAAGAAGTTCTTTCACAAATTTCTCTCTGGCATCACCACTAGTGGATCCCTGTAATCGCAATGTAAGGTGAACCAATACATGCTTGTCATTAGTAAAGAGTAATGGAGGTAGAACAAACCAAACCAAGGCTCTCTCTCCCACTGTCTGTGAGGGGCATATTTATACTCCTTCATTACATGTCTTTTTTCATGTGTTTCACCTATGTCTGCTTCAGGAAAACATTCTTCCACATGTCTGTTTTAGCAAGACATCCTTTCACCTATGTGCCCCAGCAAAACATCATTTGACATAACTGACTTTCAAAACAAACTAGGAGTTTCCACTTCACAGAGCCATATCCATCCAGCCTAGGGGTCAGCAAACATTTTTCTGTCAAACACTTGACAGTAACAATTTTAGGCATGACAGCTATTCAACCTTTGTGCTCTGTTATGAAGAAAAAATCACACACAATTCATAAATTAGTTAGTGTAGCTGCATTCCAGTCAAATTTTATTCATAAACTCATGATAGTCAAATTCAGTACCATGACTGTTCTGAGTTGGTGTCTTGCTATGTTGACCAGGCTGGGCTTGAACTCCTAGACTCAAATGACCCATATCTTCTTAACCCTGCCAAGGTGCTGGGACCACCAGTGTGTAACAGCACTTTTGGCAGGATGTTTGATATAGCTCCTTCTTATGCCCACCTATCACATAGCACAACACAGGTCTATTGCATAAATGGGTATGTGAACATGTGGCCCACAGTCAGGTTAGACTTGTGTCTGGGACTTCGCAGCTATGAGTTTTCTCCATGTTCTACTTAAAGTCATTCATCTGATTCTAGTCAGTTTTGTTCCTTTTCTTCAGTATTTCCCAACTTCATGTTCATTTGCTGTTTGACAACTGGCTTTCTCTCTCCAAGCTTCCCTGAATTTAATCTCACTTTTTAGCTGTTTAGTAATGTCCATGATTCATCTCTCAGTGACGTGGGCTGAACACGTACATTTTTATGTTTATCACCTCTAATCCGCTGTATTCAGTGCTTAGATGTGTAACGATTTTCCAGGACAAGATAAAGGAATATGAATTGGGTAAATAAAAATTAGTACGTCTTTATGAAAACAACAAAACCCAGCACCTATTTTAAAATGTACCTTTCCTGTCAGTCCTGGAGCATTCCCTTTCTTGGGACTAAGTCATGATTATTAGGATTATGCTGCTGGTGAGCTAGCCACACAGGCCACCAGCCATCTTTGCAATACCCCTCCCTATGTTGGCTTCAGGTCTTTCCCTTTGAC
Source organism: Grammomys surdaster (assembly GCF_004785775.1). Lineage (NCBI taxonomy): Eukaryota > Metazoa > Chordata > Mammalia > Rodentia > Muridae > Grammomys > Grammomys surdaster. The sequence goes on along the minus strand of NW_021604753.1, from coordinate 1,447,558 downwards.
TATAGATTCCAAAACCTCAGAACTCTTTTGAGAGAATGGCTTTGGTCCTGTGTGTTCATTTCTCACGTGGCCCCCAATAGAGCCTACTTCCTGGCACAGTACGCTCTAAGAGATCACACTGAACTTATGATTTCTTCTCAGAAAATGACAAAAGAAATGAAATGTCACTCCCAGGATTCATTTACATAAGACTGGTTTCTGTCATGCTAATTTAAATTTATTCTCTCTCTCTCTCTCTCTCTCTCTCTCCCTCCCTCCCTCCCTCCCTCCTTCCCTCCCTCCCTCCCTCCCTCCCTCCCTCCGAACTGATAAAGCAGGCTGCCATAATTAAGCTTCCATAGGGAGAAAGCATCTGCTCAGGGTGGTTTTACTCGTTTACTCAGACACATGTTTTCTGGGTTCATGAAACTCAGTGTAATTCATCTCACTCAATCTGGACATTTGCTCAGCTATTGCTTCTTTTCTGCTTTGAGGTTTCCTAGGTATTTATACGGTATGCTAACACACTTTACAGTCTCAAGCCAGTGTTTGGGGCCGTTTGTTACACAGCAACAATAACTAATAGATTCTCTCTGCTGACATGCCATCTAGACATTGTTTGATTTCAGACCCAGACAAGAGACTGAGGTGCATATTTTACTTATCAAAGCAGACCTGGCCTCCAGGTTCCCTCCGTTTCTACCTGGCATACTCTGTCCCCAACCTTGAACCAGCAGGAGCTGGGATGCTCCTCTCTATATAACCCAGCTGTTTGTCTCTCTCCTCTGCTGTCTCAGCTGTTTCGGTCTCTCTCCTCTGCTGTCTCTGCATGCACACCCTTTCTTTCTCCTCTCCCCCACCACTCCTCATGGCAACTCCTCTGGCCTCAGTCCTTGGGGGCCAGTAAACTTGCCGTAGAGCACCTGCCTAATAAATCCACTTTTAATATGATCTGGCTTGACGTGGCTCATTTCACAGGTGGTGGACATCACCTATCGGACATGCTTATAAAGGCCCAGCTGCACTGCAAGAAAGGAGAACTGGATCTTCTTCCTACAGGCACCCAAAAGATCCCTTAGTCTGGGAGGGGAAAGGAGCTTCACTCTCTCCTCACACAGCTAAGGCTAAGACTATGACCTCACTCTCCTTTGCAGCATCTTGTGTCTCCTTGGCAACACTTCTAAATTCTGCTGGGGACTAAACTTTTCTGAAAATAAAGCCAATATCACCTGCTGGCATTCCCCTTCAGATGCTCACCACGTTTCCTACCTTCTCTGTATATGGAGGTTTCCTATATATGTTAGTAGTCTGACGTTACCCAAAGGTGGTAATACCTCAAAAATCACACCACACAACAGACCCCACACAATAGATTTACTATGGTGATGTGGTGGACATACACAAAAGGGCTGTCTCTGAGTTGAGGTGAAGACAGCAACAGGGTGGGCCATGATGACCGGATTACTGGGGACATGGGGAAAATACAGTGCCGTGGAAAAATGTTGCACTGGCCCCCAAGTGACTGCAGTACGACCAACCTTCCTCCTTTTTGTTTGTCATAAAAGGTAAGAGATTAGGAAGGGCGACTGCTGAGGTAGGAGTGAGGGTACCTTGCTCTTTAGACTGCTTTCTGTTGTCTGGGGGAAGGGCAGACTAGGCCCTGGCTAGAGCAGTTAAGGGCAGGGCAGGGCAGGGTATGTCAGCCATACCCTATAACTGGTAGGAACTGAGGGTTGCTGGGAGAACCTGGCAGCCAGGTTGGCTTTGATAATGTTAAATAGGCACTTCAGTCCCTGCTTGTCCTGGTTTGAGACTTAATAATGCTTTTGGTTTTGGATTTTTATGTTGTAATATAACTTTTCAAATAAATATGTAATCTGTTCATGACCTAAGCTACATGTTTCACTCTCAAAATCACCATTCCAGCCATTTTTTGACCATTATTCCTATGATGGGGGTGGTAAGGGACAAAATGTCAGACCTGGGAGAGCCTTCCTCAAAATATTTCTTTGCCTAACCTTCAGAAAATACCACAGGCTACACTGTCTCCCTTGGAAATCAGTGAGACCGATAAGAATGCTTAAGACTAAGTTCCCTAATCACAAAACCAATTTGTAGATTAGCCTAAAATTTTTCTAGTTTATTGAAACATGGATGCTTCTCTTTCCTTTCAACCTGTGAATTTTCTGTGACAAACACTTTCAGAAACATATCTAAGATGCCAATTTCCTGTCCATACACCCCTGCAAGATTCCCTAGCCTGACAGAGCTTCTAACACATAAACTGCTATTACAAGCTAAAAGCGTGTCTGTGATCCGGAGTCTGTGATCCCGGGTTAACCCTAACAGAAGCAGTTAAGTCGGGCTTTCTGTAGCCTCTTCAGACCAGGAGCTTCATCCATGGTCACATTCTTCATACTTAGTAAAAGCACTTGTGTGTAGTACCACCCTATATGAAAAAGCTTCAAGTGTTCAATGGCTGCTGAGAGAGAAGAATCAATTTCCTCCAGGGACAAGCTCCCACATAGACTGCCCAACCCAAAGTGATCAGCCCTGGACAAGTGGACATATGAGCTGAGGTGCATATTTTACACACCAAAGCCGACCTGGTCTCCAGGTCCTTCCGGTATCCATTGTTAGTCTCTACTCTGAACTACACAGCCAAGGGGCAGGGCTGCCCGTCCTCCAGAGGCTCTTCTTTATAGAATCCAGGCATTTTGTTTTTTCTGTTCCATTTTTTCCTTCTGTCTGTATGTGCGCTTTCTCTATTTCTCTTCCTCCTCTCCTCTGTCTCCCTCCCCACAGAGATTTCCCTAGCCTCCTTCCTTGTATCCATTGAACCTGTCTGCCTGAGAGCAGTTTCCCAATAAATTTGAAATATATATATATATGTATGTATATATATATAATCTTGAATCTTGAATTGACTCATTTCACTGACAGGAAGATAACTTATCATATATGTGTGTGTATATATATGACATGTATATATATTATATATCATATAGATAATAAATAAAAGGTCATGGATTTGGGAAGGAAAGGGGGACATGGGAAGAATTGGAGGGGAAAGGAAGGTTAGAAGTTATATAGATGCTCAAAACAATTATTTAGAAAAAAGTTTACCTGCTTGCCTTGCCCTGAGTGACCCTGCATCTAGCTATACTGGGACTTACTCTGTATTCCAGCACCTAGAATGGTCCTACACGATGCAAGATTTCACTTATCTGTGTTGTTTGGACCCAGCAGCCACCTACAGTTAGCTCCATCGAGTGTGAGAAAGATGAGTTTTTAAGTGGTGGGTCCCAGAGTCTTTACCCTGTCTGTGGACGCTTTCCCATTGGGAAGTGAGGCACAGGAATGGTTTGGGGTGAGCATAGAAAAGGAGATGGGGAACGAGAGAAGAAACTGAGAGGAAAATGAAAGACAAATACTGCATTTCCTCCCTCATATGCAGAATTTAAATACCTACTTGTGACATATTTACCACAGGAAAGCAGAAGGGAGCCTACTGTGGGAGTGAGGACAGTCAGGTGGGGTGGGGCTTGAGGAAGGACAACGAGGGAGACATGAGCAAGCACATTGATAGATATGCATGAAAATATTTTAAATGATTATTTTCTGCACAGTTTTTAAAATGGGGATATCCCTGGAGAAACATGCCACAGATTAGGTATTAGAGTAGAAAAACCTGCCTCTTTGAGATTTCAAGTTTTAAAACCCAACATGACTTGAGTCATGAGTTGGCATAAGTGTCTTTTCATTTGTAGCTGTTTCTAGAGGTTTTCAACCTCAGATCTAATGCCATAGCAGCCTCACTGACCCACAAGGGTTCCTCATGTGCCCTGGGGATGGCGGTGGTCATGGACCACAAGGCAGATCCCTGTAATCTTCTGTGACTCAGGGCTGGAGAATTTGTCCATAAGCCTCTGCGTCCTTCTCTCCTTCCTGTCAAAAACATTTGACAGCCATGACAAGGAAGACATCTTCTTTCTCTTCACATTTGTTTCCTTCATGCTTCCTATTCCCCACTGAACCTTCCATGGCTGGCTGTCAGATACCCTCAGCCCATCTGTCTTGCTCTGAAACTGGCTTTATTTCTTATATTTGTCTTATCTGTGCCTCTCACGAATTGAATCTCTCTCACTTGTACAGACCGGTTTATCGTATTTCCCACGTGGCCACCTCCACCACCCAGCCTCTCTATCCATGTCTTCTGCCTCCCTCACCTTGGTCTTTCTAAAAAATTTACCCTTCATGGCTGTCCTGATTCTAACTGGAGTCGTTGGTTTTCTATCTTTTTAGCAAAGTGCCATTCTCCTTTCTGATGTATCTGGAAGCCTTTGTCTCCTCTTAATAATTCATTTCTTTCCCTTTCTCCCCATATTCCCAAAGATCTCATTCTCTGTGCTTATGGGTTTGTTAAATGTCTTTCTACTCGACAAATCTTTATAGTTATCCCTGAATCACAAGGTGCTGGAATAGAAGGGCTGACCATGCCCAATTAATACTGGGAGTGGTTGTCTGAAAGAGAAGACCACGTTTACACATTTTGTCCTGTACCCTATGAGGCTGCTAGATATTGTCCTCCTGTCATGGGTGGAGTGGAGGTGTATGCACCCTTTCAACAGTGGGGCCACCTGTTCCTTGTCTTTCCCCAAGCAGGAAGAACACCAAAGACGTTCACTGCCAAAAGTCCTCAAATCCCCAATCTCAAGGTCCCTTAAGAGCTTACTGGGAGAAGGTCACTATGGCTGTTACAATCATGAAGTTACAGTAAAGACCTGGAGTCGTGAGGAAGCAACCTGTCTTAAGAGACAACACTTTGCTTCCCAGACCTAGGAGCAGTACTCTTCCCCTGGTAATTACTACCAGTATGGTCTAGGATAGACAGCCTTGTCTCCTCCTTCCTGAGAAGAAGACTAATCTGGTACCATAGAATTTGTTACTTGTTCTTACAAGAACAGCTTAAAGTAACAGAAAGCACCAACAGCAGCATCTCCAATTCTGGTGTGATGTGTTGCCTCTTCTAATTACTGCTTCTTAATCTTTATAGGATCCTCACTTGTAAGTGGGGGGTGGGGACTGATAAAATGTAGCAGGAAACGGGATCACTGTAATGATCAATGCGCCAAAACATCTAAGTAGGTAAGAGGTCATGCAAATGAATTATCTTTACGAAGAATGGGAGGGGCAATGTGCTGTCCATCACAGCATAATGGTAGTAGTAGTTACGTCTGTTGACTGTCTACTGTCTACACCCAATGTTGGTGTTCTAAGCAATTTGCACTTACTGACATTTTATCTTCACAAGAACTCTATGAGGCAGTGCAATCAGAAATTTTTATTGTCATTTTTAAAATGAGAATATTCCTAGAAGAAACACACCACAGATTGTCCATTAGAGTAGAAATCTTGTACATAGGATTAGTGAAGTACACTTCTGAGTCTGTCTGCGAGGGTGTTTCTACAAAGGATCAGCTTACAGGGAAGACATAGCCTCGATGGTAGTGATACCATCCAATTGACTAGGTACACAGTGAATAAACAAGAAAGACCACTACTAGTTCAGACAGTATATTCTCTCCCTCTCCCTCCTCTCTCCCTCTCCCTTTCCTACTTCCGCCCCTTCCTCTCTTCTTTCCTTCCTCCTTCCCTCTCCCTTCCCTTTTTCCCTTTCTGTCCTACTTTCTGGCTGCCATAATGTGAACTGCTCTGCCCTGATTTGCCATGGCCTCCCTACAAAGACAGACTAAAATTTCTGAAATTGTCAGTATTAAATGCTTCCTCTCCTCTTACCTCTTTTCTCTGGTGTTTTGTCACAACAATTCAAAGTCTGAGTAGCATGAGGATATACTTTTAGTATTTGTACCCCACAGATGAGGAAACTGAGTGGCACACACCAACTGTTGTGAAGTCTACAAGTCTGTAAGCAGCCTCAGAACATGAAGAAGCTGAATAAAGAACCGTCATGTTTAGTCCTTCACCTGCTTTCCAGTCCCTGGTAGCCCTGGATGGCACCAGGCAAACACTGGAAAGCTATGACTTTTATCTTTTCGCATTACTTGGTTCAAATATTCTGCCACCATTGGGGCATTTCTCCACCTCATAGGCATGTTAGAATCAAGTACACACGTGTTCTTACAGTCATAATTCTTATTAACTCTTCCTGAAGCCCATGTTGCCTAAATTAAACATAAGAGACTCCTCAGACTCTGCATCCTAGTTCCAACTGAAATAGCAAGGTAAGTGGCTAGGAAAAAAAAGAATCCTGGCTTTTCTGGATTGTAGTTTCTCAGTGTGAGGGATTAATGTCATTCAGCGACAGATGATGTTCTGAGATAAAGAAATAAAACCATGCTATGAATGACTTAGGCTGTCACACGGGTTCTTCTGGGTATTGCTTGCTGCAAGTAAATATTTCTTATGTTCAGATTTACATGTTCTACAGATTAAAGTTTTCCCAGATACGTTTTTTTTTAATAATAATCATGACTTTTTTGAGGATAAGTAACAGGAAGTTAGCTAGAGGTGCATTAGGTCCAAAGATGAGGAAGGAATGACTGTTCGTACCATGTTTGCTGTCCTAGTCAGTGTTCCATTGCTGTGAAGACACTAGTATCACAGCAACTTATAAAGGAAAACATTTAACTGGGGCTGGCTTACAGTTTCAGAAGTTGAGTCCATTATCATCCTGGCAGGAAGTATGGGAGCACGCAGACAAAGCGCTGGAGAAAGGGCTGAGTGTTCTACACCAAGATCTACAGGCAGCAAGAAGAAAGCCTCTGAGCCTGGCTTGGGCTATTGAAACTCTGGAGGCATAGTTCCACTGACACAAAGCCATGCCCTCCAGATTCTCCTCAACTATTGCCACTCTCTGATAAGCAAACATTCACATATATGAGCTTATGAGGGCCATTCTTATTTAAACCACCACATTTGCAAAGATCTGGAGCAAGTGGAACAAGTGTTAAAGCCACTGTTCAAAGTAGAGAAATAATCCGGAAATGTGTGAATGTGTGTGTGTGTGTGTGTGTGTTTATATTAGAGGACAACCTTGAGTATCAACTCTTGCCTTCCAACTGTTTGAAACAGGATCTCTCCCTCTCTCTCCCTCTCTCCCTCTCTCCCTTTCTCCCTCTCCTCCCCTCCCCCTCCCCCTCTCCCCCTCCCCCACCTCTCTCTCCTCTCTCATCTCCTTCACTTCTGCATATTCCAGGCTGGTTCCTGAGCTTCCTAGGGTTATCTGTCTTCACTGCCCACCCTCTATAGAGAGACCCACACTGTAGTACCCAGATTTTGTGTGGGTTCTGACCACCTAAACTCAGGTAACCAGGCTTGGGCAGCAAGTACCTTACTGGTATACAGAGCTATCTCCTCAACACAGCCTGGCAATTTAAGTGCTAAATATACCACTAATCTTTACATTTCTATGTATTTAGCCATCATAAATTAAAGCCTATGTTCATACAAAAACTTATACTCAATATTCATGCCATGGTTATTCCTAAGAGTCAAAAACTGAAAACATAAATAAATCTCCCACATCAGAAAGTGGATAAACAATAGGTCACCTCATCTATGGGAGAAAACAGTGAATATTGTTGAATATTGCACAAGCAGGATGAATGTATCTCAAATTCATTACCCTGAGTGGAAGAAGCCAAATAAAAGGGGAAGCAAATGGATAATTCCATTTACATAAAATTCTAGACAAAAAAAAAACCCTAAATAATGACAGAAAGTAAATCACCAGTCCCTTGGGGGCTGGGTCCAGAGGAAACTTTTGGGATTTCATACTCCCGTTACTCAATGTACATGCCAAATTGACATTGCTTGTTATGCTAATCATACCTCAAATATGGTTCATAACTAACCATAAGAGCTGTTAAAATCAGGGACAAACTATCAACACAGCCTGGCAATTTAAGTGTTAAATATACCACTAATCTTTATATTTCTATGTATTTAGCCATCATAAATTAAAGCCTATGTTCATACAAAAACTTATACTCAGTATTCATGCCATGGTTATTCCTAAGAGTCAAAAACTGAAAATATAAATACATCTATCCTAACACTGTCTCTTGACTCTGCTGTAGGACAGCCCTGTACAGTGGGCTCATGCTAAATGACTGCACACAGGGAACATGGTGGCTAGTAACCCTGTACAACCTCACTAAAGTTCAATAACCTGAGAATAGTCCTTTCCTCTCCCAGTTCCAGCTTGGGGAAGCCCATAGATATACTCCATGCTCAGCTTTTGCCATGTGCCTTTCCCTGGGCCAATAATAAAGCTGGTGAAGATGTTGCTAAACTGTGTGGTGGTGTTGTTTCCAGAAACAACAAAGACCCAAACACATTCACATAAGAGAACTCTTGCAAGCCAAGGGTTTGCAATTCCAACTTTTGACTCATCTGCCCTTTTTAAGAGGGCTGCAAGACAACATATGTAAATGTGTTCAGATGTTATAGTTAAGGCAGAGCACACAGTCAAAGAAGACCTGGACTCCCTGCACAGGTCACATGCTCAGTCTGGGAGGCTGTTTTACATTGTCACTTCAGAATAACCTAAACAGTCTCTTCCCATGCTCCGAGTCAAAGCTGACAAAGTGGCAGCTCACATGCCTCATTCCCTTCCCAAGTTCTCCACTTCAGAAATCAAAGCCCTGCTTCCCACTGAACCTGTGCATGGCCTCAAAGTCATCTTCAGCCTTCAGGCATCTGTTGCTAATAAGTCGGGTTTCCACCTTTTTAAAATTAACCTCTCATTTTCCTTTTGAATGGAGAAGACTTCAACATCATTCTTACCTGGAGAATTTTCTCCAGATCTCTTCCTTATCTCCCTTACCTGGACTTGTTTTCATTCATCTGCCTCTTCTTGTCATGGAAATGTAAAGCCCATTCCAGACAAGGAGGTTCCTTAGCAACACGACTGAAGAAGCTAACCTCCATGCTATTGAAAACTGAGAATATTCAACGTGACTACCTGGCAGTGCTGTGGTCGTGATCACTAACTGGTACACAGTTGTGCATCAATGAGCAACGGGGATCGAGGCTGAGACATACATTCTTAGGTGATTTCATAACTGCGTGACAGTCATTATACTTGCATAAGCCTAGGTGGCATGGCCTAATTCACAGCTACGCAATCTGTGTAATCATGCGTGGAATCTACCCCTGTCTGAACATCGTTATGGGGTGCATGGCTGCATATGTGATGTATTAAGCACGTCAGATGTAGCTAATTGTCTATAAATTTATGAATAACTCAAGGTTCCTCCTCCCACCTCACTCAGAACTTAATCCTCTCAAGTTCAAGGCCAGCCTAAGCTCCAGAGCAAGTCCTGTCTCAACAAAAAAAAGTTCATCTAGTTCCCTTCCGCCCCTGCCTGGTCCTTTGGGCTGGAGCAGACACAGAGTCGGTCTGCTCCTGTCCTGTGGAGAAACTGAATCCTGAGCCATCGAGGAGCCACTGCACTCAGAGCAGCTGGTAAGAACTCCATATCACTCCCTAAGCCCCAGAGATACATCTGGGAGCCAGAGACATTCAGGGCACAGCAGCTACCCAAACCCCGCCCCTCCGGAATTCCACTTCCCTTCCGCCCCTGCCTGGTACTTTGGGCTGGAGCAGACACAGAGTCAGTTTGCTCCTGTCCTGTGGAGAAACTGAATCCTGAGTCATCGAGGAGCCACTGCACTCAGAGCAGAAGGATTTCCAGATCCAAGAGGTGGCCTGAGTCCCAGGAGTTCTTCCACCCAGGAGATTAGGAGCATAAGACCACAGAGACATCTGGACTCCGAGGAGCTCTGCAATAAGCAAGATAACTGGAAATACAGACTCCAGTCTTACACAGTGAGGGCAGGTAACACTAGAGTTAACCAGATGGCAAAAGGCAAGCACAAGAACATAAGCAACAGAAACCAAAGTTTCTTGGCATTATCAATACCCAGTTCTCCCAATATAGCAAGCCCTGAACACCCCATCACACCTGAAAAGCAGGATTCAGAATTAAAATCACTTCTCATGATGATGATAGAGGATTATAAGAAGGAATTAAGTAACTCCCTTAAAGAAATACAGGAGAGTACAAGTAAACAGAGAGAAGCCCTTAAAGAGGAATCACAGAAATCCCTTAAAGAAATGCAAGAAAACACAAAGAAGGAATTAAACAAAAACATTCAGGATCTGAAACTGGAAATAGAAACAATAAAGAAAGTTCAAAGAGAGACAACCATGGAGATAGAAAACCTAAGAAAGAGATCAGGAGTCACAGACGCAAGCATCACCAACCGAATACAAGAGATAGAAGAGAGAATCTCAAATGCAGAAGATACGGTGGAAAATATTGACACAGTTATCAAAGAAAATGCAAAATGCAAAAAACTCCTAACTCAAAACATCCAGGAAATCCAGGACACAATGAGAAGACCAAACCTAAGGATAATAGGTATAGATGAGAATGAAGATTCCCAACTTAAAGGGACAGTAAATATCTTCAACAAAATCATTGAGGAAAACTTCCCTAACCTAAAGAACAAGATGCCCATAAACATACAAGAAGCCTACAGAACACCAAATAGACTAGACCAGAAAAGAAATACCTCCCGTCACATAATAATCAAAACATCAGATGCACAAAACAAAGAAAAAATACTAAAACCAGTAAGGGAAAAAGGTCAAGTAACATATAAAGGCAGACCTATAAGAATTACACCAGACTTCTCACCAGAGACTATAAAAGCCAGAAGAGCCTGGACTGACATCATACAGACCCTAAGAGAACACAATTGCCAGCCCAGATTACTACACCCAGCAAAACTCTCAATCATTATAGATGGTGAAACAAAGATATTCCATGACAAAACCAAATTTGCACAATATCTTCCCACAAACCCAGCACTTCAAAGGATAATTGATGGAAAACGCCAACACAAGGAGGGAAACTACAACCTAGAAAAAGCAAGGAAGTAATCTTCCAACAACCCCAAAAGAAGATAACTATACAAACATAACTTTACCTCTAATAACAAAAATAACAGGAAGCCACAATCATTTTTCCTTAATATCTCTTAACATCAATGCTCTCAATTCCCCAATAAAAAGACACAGACTATCAAACTGGATACACAAACAAGACCCAGAATTTTGCTGCCTACAAGAAACGCACCTCAAGTGACAAAGACAGACACTACCTCAGAATAAAAGGGTGGAAAACAATTTTCCAAGCCAATGGTCCCAAGAAACAAGCTGGAGTAGCCATTCTAATATCAAATAAAATCGACTTTCATCCAAAATTAGTCAAAAAAGATAAGGAAGGACACTTCGTACTCATCAAAGGAAAAATCTACCAAGGTGAACTCTCAATTCTGAACATCTATGCTCCAAATGCAAGGGCACCTACATACATAAAAGAAACTTTACTAAAGCTCAAAACACACATTACACCTCACACAATAATAGTAGGGGATTTCAACACCCCACTCTCTGCAATGGACAGATCATGGAAACAGAAACTAAACCGAGACACTTTGACATTAACAGAAGTTATGAACCAAATGGACTTAACAGACATCTATAGAACATTTCATCCTAAAACAAAAGAATATATCTTTTTCTCAGCACCTCATGGTACCTTCTCCAAAATAGACCATATAATTGGTCACAAAACAGGCCTCTACAGATACAAAAAGATTGAAATAATCCCTTGCATCTTATCAGATCACCACGGACTAAGACTGGTCTTTAATAATGACAAAACCAACGGAAAACCCACGTGCACATGGAAACTGAACAACTCTCTACTCAATGATGACTTGGTCAAGGAAGAAATAAAAGACTTTTTAGAATTCAATGAAAATGAGGACACATCATACCAAAACTTATGGGACTCCATGAAGGCAGTGATAAAAGGAAAACTCATAGCTCTAAGTGCCTACAAAAAGAAACTGGAAAGAGCACACACTAACAACTTGACTGCACAACTAAAAGCTCTAGAACAAAAAGAAGCAAATACACCCAGGAGGAGTAGAAGGCAGGAAATAATCAAACTCAGGGCTGAAATCAACCAAATAGAAACAGAAAGAACAATACAAAATATCAATAAAACCAGGAGCTGGTTCTTTGAGAAAATCAACAAGATAGATAAACCGTTAGCCAGATTAACCAGAGGGCACAGAGACAGTATCCAAATTAGTAAAATCAGAACTGAAAAGGGAGACATAACAACAGAAACTGAAGAAATTCAAAAAATCATCAGATCCTACTACAAAGGCCTATACTCAACAAAACTGGAAAACCTGGATGAAATGGACAATTTCCTAGACAGATACCAGGTACCGAAGTTAAACCAGCAGCAGATAAACCATCTAGATAGTCCCATAACCCCTCAGGAAATAGCAGCAGTCATTAAAAGTCTCCCCACTAAAAAAAGCCTAGGACCAGATGGTTTTAGTGCTGAATTCTATCAGACCTTCAAGGAAGACCTAATACCAATTCTCTTCAAACTATTCGACAAAATAGAGACAGAAGGAACACTACCCAATCCGTTCTATGAATCTACAATTATACTCATACCCAAACCCCACAAGGACCCGACAAAGAAAGTGAACTTCAGAACAATCTCCCTTATGAACATCGATGCAAAAATACTCAATAAAATTCTAGCAAACTGAATCCAAGAACACATCAAAACAATCATCCATCATGATCAAGTAGGTTTTATCCCAGGAATGCAGGGATGGTTCAATATTCGGAAATCCATCAATGTAATCCACTATATAAACAAACTTAAAGAAAAAAACCACATGATCATCTCACTAGATGCTGAGAAAGCATTTGACAAAATTCAACATCCCTTCATGATAAAAGTCTTTGAAAGATCAGGAATTCAAGGCCCATACCTAAACATAGTAAAAGCAATTTACAGCAAACCAGTAGCCAACATCAAACTAAATGGAGAGAAACTTGAAGCAATCCCACTAAGATCAGGGACTAGACAAGGCTGCCCACTCTCCCCCTACCTATTCAATATAGTACTGGAAGTCCTAGCCAGAGCAATTAGACAACAAAAAGAAGTCAAAGGGATACAAATAGGAAAGGAAGAAGTCAAAATATCTCTATTTGCAGATGATATGATAGTATACTTAAGTGACCCCCAAACTTCCACCAGAGAACTCCTAAACCTGATAAACAACTTCAGCAAAGTGGCTGGTTATAAAATCAACTCAAACAAATCAGTAGCCTTCCTCTACATGAAAGATAAACAGACTGAAAAAGAAATTAGGGAAATGACACCTTTCACAATAGTTGCAAATAATATAAAATACCTTGGTGTGAATCTAACCAAGCAAGTGAAAGACCTGTATGACAAGAACTTCAAGTCTCTGAAGAAAGAAATCGAAGAAGATCTCAGAAGATGGAAAGATCTCCCATGCTCATGGATTGGCAGGATTAATATAATAAAAATGGCCATCTTGCCAAAAGCAATCTACAGATCCAATGCAATCCCCATTAAAATCCCAACTCAATTCTTCACAGAGTTAGAAAAGGAAATTCTCAAATTCATATGGAATAACAAAAAACCCAGGATAGCGAAAACTATTCTCAACAATAAAAGAACTTCGGGAGGACTCACCATCCCTGACCTCAAGCTGTACTACAGAGCAATAGTGATAAAAAAACTACCTGGTATTGGTACAGAGACAGGCAGGAAGATCAATGGAATAGAATTGAAGACCCAGAAATGAACCCACACTCCTATGGTCACTTGATCTTTGACAAAGGAGCTAAAACTGTCCAGTGGAAAAAGGACAGCATTTTCAACAAATGGTGCTGGTTCAACTGGAGGACAACATGTAGAAGAATGAAAATTGATCCATTCTTATCCCCTTGTACAAAGCTCAAGTCTAAGTGGATAAAGGACCTCCACATAAAACCAGATACACTGAAACTATTAGAAGAGAAGGTGGGGAAGAGCCTCGAATACTGGGGCACAGGGGAAAAGTTCCTGAACAGAACTCCAATGGCATATGCTCTAAGATCAAGAATTGACAAATGGGACTTCATAAAATTGCAAAGTTTCTGTAAGGCAAAGGACACTGTCAATAGGACAAAACGACAACCAACAAATTGGGAAAAGATCTTTACCAATCCTTCATCTGATAGAGGGCTAATATCCAATATATACAAAGAACTCAAGAAATTAGACTCCAG
>NW_021604753.1:1407189-1433354 GCF_004785775.1 Grammomys surdaster | reverse complement strand
GGTCCTTCTTAGAAGGAGCAACAAAATACTCAAGGGAGCAAATATGGAGACAAAGTGAGGGACAGAAACTGAAGGAGGGGCCATTTGAAGACCTTTCCACCTGAGTATCCATCCCATGTGCAGCCACCAAAGGTAGATGATGATGTGGAAGTCAGGAAGTGCATGCTGATAAGAGCCTGATATGGATATCTCCTCAGAGGTCTTCAAGAGTCTGACATACTCAGAGGCAGATGCTCACAACTAGCCATTGAACTGATCATGGGGTTCTCAATAGAGGAGTTAGAGTGAAGACTGAAGGAGAGCTGAAAGGATTTGCAGCACCATGAGGAGAGCAACAATACCAACCAACCACAGCTCCCAGGGTCTAAACCACCAGCCTGGGAGCACTTAGGGAGGGATCCAGCGCTTCACTTGAATATGTAAGAATGGAGGGCCCTGCTGGGCATAGGTGGAAGAAGAGAACCATGACCGCATGAAGGGTGGATGCCCCAGGGGGTGGGAATTTTGAGGGTGGGGAGGTGGGAGTGGGGGGGTTAGATAGAGGTTACATCCACAGAGAAGGAGGAGGAGGTGTGAGGGGATTGGGGATTCCTGGGTGGGTGGGGGATGGGGTAAGGGGACAACATAGGAAATGTAAATAAAACATCAAAATAAAAAAGTTCATCTATCCTATGCATTGATTTTTACAGTATGAAATGGCGATTTATCAGACATTTGAACAAATGGATTTACAACAAATAATCATTACATGTGTTTTATTACTTTCTTGGCAATATTTTCATTTTAAATATATATTTGACATCTTCATTTATAAAGAATCAGGAAGATAGATAATATGGATAAAAACATGGGAAACCTAGGGGAAAATGAAAGACCTTTGGGAATCCCAAACCACCCACCTTAGGTTGTCATTTACTCTGCCTACTTTAGGATGGCTTTTTCTTATATATTGATTATATTAATTTTTAATTGCTGTGTAATATGATAACTCAAAAAAGTACCTGTTTATATTCCTCCAGTTCCTATAGGTTAGACATAGTTCATTTGGGTCTGCAGCCCAGGTCCCCAAGGCTGGGTACCTGAAGGGTATTTTGTCATCTTAAGTTTGACTGGAGCTATTTCTGGACAGATTACTTTTGCTCAACCTGCATGATGAAACCCTTGGTTTCTTACTGACTGTAAGCTGGAGGCTGCCCTCAGGGACTGAAATACCCTGTAGTCATATACCCCATGGCCCTCTCCACAGACATTCACAACATGGCCGCCTGCTTCTTTGGGGGTGGCAGGAGAGTCTTTCTACTATGCCAAGACTGGGCCTTATAAACAAACTGTTTCAAGAGTTGTCCTTTTGGAAACCTTTGTCATCATCTGTTGGTTGAGAGAAAGTTTCAAGTCACAACTGGACTCAAAGTCAAGGGGATCCAATGATGATGTAAAAAAATGGAAATAAACAGAGAGCTCACAAGGCTTTGGAACTGAGTCCTGAAACCACCTTCCTGCTCCTAAAATCTCCCCAAGCTGCTCCCTGGAATGCACAGAACTCTAAGTCCTAACCTGGTATGAGCTTGGGATAGAATGGAACCCAAAATCTCTCTAGCTGGAAGAGCAAGACAATCAAAAGCAGGACCTTTCAGGTCTAGACAAGAAGCAATAGGTACTGTAAACTGCTTTGGAATCCTGGCAGTTCCACCCAGACCAAGTATAAACTCGGCCGACTTTACCAAGGTTCTCAGTTACAATCACTCAGCTTCCATTTCATCCGAAGCCAGCCTACGTGAATCCCTTCACTGCTGGCTCAGGGAAGACATATCTGAGTGAGCTTTTACTCCTTTGTTGCTCAACTTCCATGAACACTCACAACGCAGAGCTCTGCTGCCATAGTAGTGACTTCTGTGCACGAAGACTGGTGAACTCTTGACACACTCAAGAACTTTCTTGCCTCTCCTCTTTTTCTTCTCCTTTTTTCTGTATTCTGCTGCAGCCACCCCATATGGTAACTAGTACAATGAAGTAACTCCCCTATGCTAGGCAACTTATTTGACAAGCACTACAGTTAAATCTCAGTAGAATTCATACACTTATCAGTGTAAGGAAGATGTATTGGTTTCTTATGGCTGTTGTCACAAGGGGCTCAGAAATCTAAATCCTATTCACCATGACCTGATCTGACCTGACCAGCAGGACCATGGTCCTTGAAAAGCACTGAAAAGTGGGGGATCAATTTACTGGCATAGTCTAGCTGCTGAGAGAGTTTCTTACAGTTTTTGGCTCCTAGTTCCTTGTTCCAATTTCAGTATCAGTGACTTTACATCTCAAAGTATCACACATCAGGATCTGCTTTCTGCTCCATCATTAGGTGGAGAATCACGGCAGAAAGTACATTGTGGAACAAAGCTACTCACCACACAGTGAACATAAGAGAGGTAGGTGGCCTAAGGATAAAATACATACCAATGACCTCCTTTCTCTCTGGGGCATGGAACCGTGCCACCAGAGGAATGGGCATGAGACTGGTGAGCTGGAGCATGCTCAAACCCTGGAAATCTCAGAGATTTGAGATGGTAGTGGTAGAGCTAACTCCTTTCCTGTCTCCATGCCTGCTTTGGGGCATGTAACCATGACCCCCAACTAGGCTATCACAGACAGTTTTATACCCAGCACCTAGGTATAAAACTCCTCTCCATGTTAATGACACATCTCATTAGCCCTCAGTCAATGACCTTCCTTCCTAGATATTCTCACTCACTTCCCCCCAAAACTTATATAATCCTTGGTACACATCCACCCTCAATAAAGAAATATGAATGAGCCAAGATCATCTCAGAGGACAGCTTCATTAGAGATCATCTGGGAAGGCCTTCTCCCCCAACTCCCAGTCACTCCCAGATGACCAGGATCCCACTCATCCCAGACTCCACTTTCCTCTCCCACCTGGCATACAGCAGCACTCTGATGCTCCCAAAGGGAATCTTGGACTGTGGACCAAACCATTCTGCCTTGTCGTCCCCAAGCTGGTGTATTTGCGGTGTCCAGACACCTCTGGAGTAGAGACTGAACTTGGCACCACATTCCTCCAAATGAGCTCCACCTCCAAAAACTTCCACTTCCTCCCAAAAGCCTATTGAGCTGATTCCATTAATAGATAAATCCATGAATGAGGTTGAATTCCTCTTGATGCAATCGCCTCCCAAAGGCTCTACCACTGAACAGTTACGCTAAGGACTAGGTCCTTAATACATGAGACTAGGAGAAACAATTCAATTCCAAGATTACCTCCCTATCTCCCCATCGC
Source organism: Grammomys surdaster (assembly GCF_004785775.1). NCBI lineage: Eukaryota > Metazoa > Chordata > Mammalia > Rodentia > Muridae > Grammomys > Grammomys surdaster. The sequence goes on along the minus strand of NW_021604753.1, from coordinate 1,430,062 downwards.
TTAATTAAATCACAACTTCAAAGTCCCTTTTTGTTGTGTACAGGGACATTCATAAGTCATAGGGACTATGACATGCATGTTTCTGGGGATCATTGTTTAGTTGACTTCAGATGGATTTGTGGTTTTTTTGTTTTGTTTTTCAAGACAGGATTTCTCTGTATAGCCCTGGCTGGCCTGGAGCTCTCCCTGTAGACCAGTCTGGCCTTGAACTCAGAAATCCATCTACCTCTGACTCCCAAGAACTGGGATTAAAGACGTGCTATCATGACCTCTAATGGATTTATGAATCTTTGTCTAAACTTCTGGGGAATGAAAAGTAGCTGACACGAGAATGCATTGATTTGCTATGTAATTACTGAAATGTGGACACAACCTGCCATAAGCTTCACTGGCTTTGATTTAAAAGGCCTCTGGCCCCAAATCCACAAAACAGGCAGACCTGAACTTAGGGGGATGCACAGAATGCCAACCAAGGAAACCAGAGAGTTCTAAAGTCTAAGGAGCCCTAGATGATCACCAGCCCTGCCCTGCTACTTTGGCCATCAGTAGGTCAAGTGAGGGGAGCTGATTCTCTGAGGTCAGAGGTGTGCTTGGAAGAGATGAGGAGAGAGAACAATCCCCAAATCTCTCCTCAGCTCAGCACTGCCTTTCTCCCACAGTGTGCAGTGATAGAGTGTCAGAGCTTTTGTCCCCAGTAGATCCAGAGCTCCTTGGGGACATGAAGGGGGTGACAGAAAACTGCTGTGCTAAGATTAAGTAAACATTCCAATCAATGTAGTCTTTGTCTCCAGTACTCAACTTTCTTGTCAGAGATGACACATAAATAGATGGGGATGGCTGTATTCCAATAAAACTTTATTGACAAGAACAGGCAGTAGGACAATTTGAAATAAAAACAGCATTAATGATTACTCTAGGGCCAAAGATGAGCCTTACGTGAACTTGTTCAGTCCTCATGATATATATGGCATACATATGATTTATATGGCATACTTTATGATTTATATGGCATACATATGATTTATATGGCATACTTTATGATTTATATGGCATACATATGATTTATATGGTATTCTTTATGACCACCATATTGTGGCTGAAGAGGCCAAGCTCCAGATGTTGGTAACCAGGAGAACAATAAAAGATCCATGTTTTTTAAAAAGTAGTCTTAGGTAGCAGAAGGTGACCTCAACTTAATTATGTAACCATAGACAACTTTGAACCTTTGACCATTCAGGGTACAAAGATTACAGATCAGTTTCATGTGTGCCATGGACCAAACTGAGGGTTTCCTGCACGCCAGGCAAGCAATTTCAACTAGGCTACATCTCTGGTCCCTAAAGAAAACATTTCAAGCTACAGAGCTGGAATGAGAATCCAGAACACTCAATTTGGTTGCTCTGTTTTTCACCTCTAAGCTGAAGGTTCTTAGCCCTGGCTACAAGTAGAACCTCTGACCAATTACAGCATATAATCTGAAAAAGTCCATTACAGCATATAATCTGAAAAAGTCCATTACAGCATATAATCTGAAAAAGTCCATTACAGCATATAATCTGAAAAAGTCCATTACAGCATATAATCTGAAAAAGTCCATTTAGCACTTATTGTTGTCATTACACCTACAGTTCTCCAATTTTAAACTATGATCTGAATCAAGAAACAATGCTTTGTTTTGGCTCTGTGTGTGTGTGTGTGTGTGTGTGTGTGTGTGTGTGTGTGTGTGTGTGTGTTGGGGGGGAGACTGCAAGCATTGAAAGAAGATAAGACAGGGAGATGAGTGGAACTGGGTGCATGATGTGAAAATCACAGACAATCAATAAAAAGGTTTTTAAAAGAGAGTAACTCTGCTGTGAGCTAGCATGAGAGGAAGAGGAGGGAACTGAGGAGGGGAAGGGATTGAGGGAAGGAAAGTGAGAGCAAGGCATTAGTGACATACAAACACATTCTGTTTTAAAAGAAAATCAATGCACAGAATCCTCAACATTTACAAAATCTATAAAAACTAGAAAAGCTGTGTGTGTGGTTATTATAAAAGAAATTTTCATTTGTATATAAGGATTTTCTAGAGTGCTCTTAACAAATGCTACCTTTTTGGTGATCAAGCAAAACATTTATTGCTTAAAAGGGACTCTGAGAAGCAGGAGACTGAAGCCCTGTACAGTAACGTTTGGTGTTACTGCTTGTTCGCAATTAACAGAAGTAAAAACTGAAAACCTCTCCAATTTCCATGTAGATGATGAAGGAGGTCCCATCATTCTCAATACTGCTGGCTGTCCCTAAAAGCTCCTGGCATGATTGGGAGAACAAGGAGCCAGCATCAGCACCTGCCCTGAGGACCGCCATCAGGTCTTCAGTCCCCACTCTCTACATAAGAGGCAATTCTCAGGCAAAATCCTGGGAATGGAAGCAATTCCCAGTTGGTTCCTACTTGTTCTTTGTGAATGAATACAGTGGAGGGGGAAGAAGGAAATTGCTTCTGCGGCTGTCACTGAATCAGACAGATCAGCTTTGTCTTCAGCTAAAGATGAATTAAAGCCTTCCACCATCAAATCCTTGATACCATGAGCTGAGCCTTTTAAGACTTTGGATTTTTCATTTAAATAGAACATGGGGAAAAATGGCGGATCTGAAGACAATGGTAACAGGGACAAATGCTCATGTCCTTCTTATAATCCTTAGACTTATCAAGGAAAATGCACGGCGTGCTCGGTTAGTTTTGAATAACCAAGAAACAAATTTTGGGCCAGTGGGTTCCAAATGTTACACAAGACATATTGATATTGGAATGATTCCTTGTTTATATAAAACCTAAATTCACCCTGACATCTCTTTCCTCAGCCTCAGTCTCTCACAGCTGGCCCTTGGGGCCTTAGGATAAAAACACTTTTTGAGTTTCTTTCTATTTGGATACAAAGCATACCACTATGATGGGAGGCCCAACTGTGGGCACTGTAAAAAGAAGCTCCATCTCCATCCTGTGTGCTGAGGACAGTGAGCCAGTATTTGAGGTGCTTGCTTCCTTTGTAGAAGCAAGAGTAAGGTGTGACCCTCAATATAGGGAGAAATTCTCCATGGAGATTTGTGAGCATTCCTAGAATCTCCTTGCATTGACTATTGCAAACTTTCTGTCTTGTTTAATTACACATCATCAAACACAATGAGGTCTTTGAACAAACTCTCTGTCAACATGTTTTGCCCTTTTAGGTGAATACAAAAAAAATTCTAATAAACTGGGAAGCTGTTGAACAACAGGAATATATTTCCCACTGGCATGGAGACTAGAAACCCCAAGACCGGAGACCAACACGCTAGCAAAACTTTACCTGGTGAGTGGCTGTCCTGGGCTTCCCGATGGTGGCTATTTACTGTGTCCTCACAGGAAAGTAAGAAGCAAGTCAACTTCCCTGAATGTTTTTGTTATTGGTTTTGGTTTGGTTTTCTTTTTTGTTTTGTTTTGTTTGGTGGGGAATGAACCACCTTCTAAATTAGTTCCCATGACTGACTTGTCACCCCTCCCAAAAACCACACCTCCAAATAGCATTACAATAGGCATTAAGATTTAACATATAAACTTTGGGCAAATGCAAACATTCTATTTATAGCACAACTCCCTTGGGGCTAATAGAGACCGACTAAAATGAGTTTCTCAAGCAGACATACCAAGACATTTCTGAGAACAAATGTTTTGTTCTCAGAAAAAGCCTGGGCTGGGTTTACATTTAAAGTGATCTCTCACCATAACTGTAATGAGATGAGTCTTCAAACAACTCAGCATCACTCAACTGCAATCGGATAGAAATGGCGCCAGCTCCGAGGTCTTCAGCGGATCTCATCAGACCACATAACTATTCAGAAGGCATGCACCACATGAGGATATGCTAGCCCTTCAATATGTAGTTGTCAGGGGCAGGGAAATAAAAGAACCAGTTTCCCCTCCTACAAAGCTGCCTCCAGGCACCATACAAAGTGGTATCACTTCACCAAAGAACTAAACGGAGGACTCAAACTTACCCTCTAGTCTCTGCCCAGGGAAGAAGAGCCCAGCCTGTCTATCACGTTGACAGGTTCCAGGCTTCTTGCCAAGGGCCTCTTCAGTTCACATAGAGACAAGCCAAAGCCATGGGCTTTGGTTAGAAGTTCCAACTTTGCCTGGAAGAAAATCTAAGGGAGAAAACAGTCAAGTGATTCTGCCACAGTTTACTCTGCAGTGTGAACTGTGTCTTGCTAAAAAACAAGCCAGATTCTAGAAGCCTTTACTTATTTTATCAAGTAGGAGAGGCATTTCCTACAGAGGCTGTTCTTTATCTAAAGCAGCCCTGCACCTGAACTGTCAATCATTTCCGTATCTGCTCTGCTCATATTTGTTCAGAGCCTACCCTGTAACAAGAGCTGTAGGTTTAACAATGAGGAAAACAGGAAAGCCCAGAGTTTAGTGGGGGAATCCAGACCCTAAACAGTAAAGGTATTAAATTCTATGCTGTAAAATGCAAGCGCTATAGGAGGAGACATGTCTGAGAGGGAGAGGATGGGTAGGCAACAGAAAAGGCTGCCACTTCAAAGAATTTTCTTACAGAGGAAAGGCCTGAGTATCTGTCCTTAGTGCCTCTCCAAGGCTTAGAACCTGAATAGAGGTGCACACATAGCCACCTTCAAAGATACTTCCTCAGCTGAGGCTGAATTCTCATACAACTGTAGAACATCCAATATCCAGAGCAATCACACCTGTAGGGACATGCTTGGCTGCCTAGTCCTGGGGGTTAAGTCCTCAGCCAGGCTTACTCGCCTTCCGTCTGTTTCCTATTTGCTTTCTAACCTGTAGGTCCATTTCTGACTTAACTTCACTGGCATTCTTTCTGTTGTTTTATATATAATGAGTAGCTCAGAGCAGTACACTTCAGCTGGGAAAAATTAGCTAGAATATATGCATTACATTGCTCTCACATGTCCAGCTTTATTAAAGCTATCCAGAGAAAAATTCTCAGCCCACATAAGTTCTCTCTTCCCCAGAATACTACCCCAGGGATATTACATAGAAAATGAAACAGGTATGAGTTGTCATTTGTTCTGAGCAAGAGGCAGCAGCGACAAGGGAAAGCAAGTCTCAGCTGCATTTGTCCAGACATAAAGAAACAGAACCCAGGAAGCCAGATTACAAGAGACAGGCCAGGATGTTTGGAGCTGTTCATGCCTCAGTATCCAATTATCATATGCAAACCGATGAAGAAATAATTCCTTGAGTCTTCTCATCCCAAAGAACTACAATTATGCATGTTTTCTCCCTCCACAAAATACACACAGAAGGCAGCTCTCCAGAAAGGGGTCTGTGCAGTGTGGAAGGGAGTCAACTTCCTCCCTTCATAGGAATTCACACCAGGTGAATACTGGTTACACTTTTCTGGAGCCTCCAGCCATCGTTCTGATATGAATTTCTCCCTTGTCTCCATGGGTATATCAGGACTTGACAGAGAAGCATCTTATAGTTACATGTTCTGAAGCAACATTCCCAGTCCTAGCATCCTTGGGAAATGATGGCAAGTGTCCACTCAGAATGACCCAGAAAGCAGAGGCAGGCTGTAATCCAGACTATTGCGGAGGATGCCAGGGGTCTGGTACTTTGGGTTCTCAGGTTAATTACTGATGTAGCCTCAGGGAAACATTAACTTGTTGGCACTTCCAGCTCAGCCTTTGCACTGAGCACCTGCTCCTGTGTCCAGAACAGAGACATCCTCAGGAAGATGGCTACAGATATTTGAAGTGAGCAGCTTCGCAGCGGGCAGAGGAGACTACATGAAAGACACAGATGGATGGGGCTTGGAGAGCATCTACTGCTGGCCACATCTCTGCACTGAGGTAAACTTTTTGTTAAATCTTCCTACACAAACACACGTGTGTGTGTGTGTGTGTGTGTGTGTGTGTGTGTGTGTGTTTATGTGTGTGTTACCACAAGGAACAGCATAGGATGGTTGTTTAAGTTTCGTTCCATTTTTGATACAAAGCACTCTGACCAAAGGCAACTGAGTGGGGGAAGGGGTTTTAGTTGGCTCCCACTTCCCAGTCACAGTACATTACTGGAGGAAGTCAGAGCAGGAACTCAGGCAGAAACTTGAAGCAGAAAGCATGGAGTAATGCTACTCACTGGATGGCTCACAGATGTACCCATGGTCACATAGCTTTTATATAGCCAGGACCACATGCCCAGGGATTAGTGCTGTCCACAATGGAGCAGACCCATCCTATATCAGTTGACAAGCAAGACAATGTCCCACAGACAAACCTGATCTAGGAAACCCCTCAGTTGAGATTTGCCTCTCCGGGGAATCTTTTCTGTGTCAAGTTGACAGCTAAAGCTAACTAGAACAATGGCCAAAAGAACTATGTGTAGCCTGCCAAAGTTTCTAGTTCACCTAACACCTGAGAATGTGCTTCCTGTGTCACAGGGAACTGACTGATGCTGTTGTGTCAGCCCATCCCCTTCCTGGCTGAAACTAGCCTATCATAGGAGACCAAAACCCAAATTTCCTGTGTGGTTCAGAGTCTTGCATGGTCTCACTCTTCCTCCATTGATGTGCACCTTCACTCTTCATAGACTGAGTCTCCTTTCAAGTTCTCCACCCTCTATGCACATTCAGCCTTCCGTAACCTCCATGAAGGTGGTATACTGCCCCCACCACCATGTGGTCTTTGCAGGAGTGGGTTTCTCTGCCTGCCATGCTTACCTCATCCTCAGCACCACCACCACAAGTCCTAGTTCTTGCTTTGTTTCATCAGATACATCCCAAAGGTCTTAGGACAAACACTGTGCCTGCAGGGAACCCCGATTGGATGGTGCAACCATGAGGTTACAATTCCTGTACTCTCTGCATGCATCGGTGTTAAGATTCTCGAGCATACAAAGTAGAAACTCTACCAGGAGTCTGCAAAAGACAGGCAAGTTCTTTGACTCATCAGTCTTGTGAAAAATAAACAAACAAACCTAAAGGCTATTTATTTGAGGATATGTATACAGAAGGAAGGAAAAGGAATAAAGGGGTGAGAAAAGACAGGAAGCAAACATCAGCACAAAAGCCACGCTAACCAACAAGGTAGACAGGTGTACAGTCTACCCAGTGGAATACTATTTGGCCATGGAAAATCATGATGTATATGTGCCATTATTCGCATGTTGTATTACTGATTTTAAACACAACTATAGAATAGCACCACATACTCAGTATGGCTCCATCTGAATCTTCAGTGGAAACTCAAGTGTGTTTCCACAAGTACCTGACTTTTCTATATCAAATTTGGCAAAGGGGTTTGACCCTGATGGCAAGCTGATGTCACACACACCCAGTTGTTCTGATGAATGTTCCTCTCAGTTTCTTTATTTTTCTTTTAATGGAGAGGGAAAACATGTCATAACTAGAAAGGATAACAGCACATAGAGCTATCCACAGAGAGAGGGGAAGTAGAGCCTAATTGTGCTCTTCAGGGCTCTCACACTGACTGTAACTTGGACTGGATGATTTTCCTTCAGCCTCCTCTCTCTTCCCTACACAGGGTCCCATCTCACTCCAAATCTCAACAAAATCAAGCCAGGACAGAAACACACACAAAAAAGTCAAATTTCAAACTAAAAGGTGTTCTACCCTGTCACTCTCTGGGAGTCTTCCCAACTCACAGGTCATGAGGTACCCTGTCAGACCTGTCTGTCAAGACAGACAAGAGAAAGAAAGAAAGAAAGAAAGAAAGAAAGAAAGAAAGAAAGAAAGAAAGAAAGAAAGAGGGGGAAAGAGAGAGAAAGAAAAGAAGGAAGGCAGGGAGAGAGGGAGGGAGAGAGGGAGGGTGGGAGGGAGGGAGGGATGGAGGGAGGGAGGGAGGGGGGAAAGAGAGAGAAAAAAAGAAAGGAGGCAGGGAGGGAGGGAGGGAGAAAAGAAGGAAGGAAGGAAGGAAGGAAGGAAGGAAGGAAGGAAGGAAGGAAGGAAGGAAGGAAGAAAGAAAGAAAGAAAGAAATCTTACAGCATAACAAGAATCAAGTGGAGATAAGCATATGCTTGTATAAGCCGAAAGACCACCCTCTACGGAAGAGTCCAAACATATCAGTAAAACCAGCTTCAGACACACACCATAGAGAAAAGCTGCTAATTCCTGATATTACCATCGATATCTATTCATCTGAGACTTTTGTTCAGAGAAGGCAATTGCTTGGTCCTGTTACATAACCATCATCAAGAGACTGCACAAAGAATAGGAAGGGACACTCTCAGCTGAGGCTCAGACAAAGGAGTTGCAGGACAATGGGGCGAGGGGCATTTTCTTGGGACCTACTGTGACAAATCACACAGAGAGAAGAGAGGCTGGCCTAGCTCCTGTCAGACCTCATCCATCCTCACAGCACTCTTCTGTAGATACATTCCCGATTTGAAAGAATCAGGCAGAAACCCTTTAGGAGGGACACTTTACAGCAAGGTTTTGCTGCCTTCTCTAAAAGAGTTTTGTTCTTAGTTGAATCCTTGGAGAAAATAGTTCAAAAGCCTGGGTTTGAGATCACCATTGTTCTGACAGGACTCAGTGACACTTAACAACTAGCTGACACTCCAAAACAGCTCTCCCCATGTGTGGAGTTAGACCACCACCTCATAGGCACAAGTAGGTGTGACTCTGAGAGGCAGTAGCCCACTACTGAGCAAGGAGGGGAGACATTGGAGCATTGCCAGCAGCAGAATTAGTAAAGCAGGAGCTTCTGCAAGGAAGCAGAGGGCTGAGAGCTGAGCAGGAACAGAGGCAAACCCAATACCTTGTAGCTCATGTAGACTTCTAGATAGATGCTGATGAAGATATTTAAGAAGGAAATCAAAATCTAAATAAAGGATCCAATTTATATTTGTACAGCTCAGCAGCAATTGTTTCATGATGACAGAAGAAAACCCTGGTAAGTCCCTTGGAACAAGGGACTTGGGTACATTGCAGGGAATATAGCCATTGTAACATTTTCATCAACCCCAAATGAAAAACCCTGCAGCCCCTGTATACAACTGCTTCCTAGTCCTCATCTCCCCTAACCCATACATTCTGTTCTCATGGCTTTTCCTGATCTGATCCTGAATGAGGAATCATACTGTATGTATCTATCTCTGGCATAATTAATTTAATAAAGATTTTAAGGTTCATCCAGATTGTTGCATGTCATAGTACTTTAGCTTTTTTGTGGCTACATAATATTCCATTGTGTGGATATACCACACATTTATCCAACCACTTGAAGGATACTTGAACTGTTTCTTTCCCATTTGGACCATGGTAAATGGTGCTGCTATGAGCATTTGAGGTATTATCTGAGCTTCTGTTTTTAGTACAAACTTTTGGTTATATACCTGGGAATAGAAATGATGGGTTATCTGACCATTCTGTCCAGCCTTTTGAGGATTCATCTAACATAATTTTAACAACCATGAGAGCAATAGAGTTTATCCTTCCAGGAAGATCCATGAGATGGCTATGGAATCTCATTGATCCATCTTTGGCCACATGCTCATCCCTGAAACAGTCCTGGTGGGAAGGAAGGTGGGGCAACCTGGTTGTGAAGATGTGTCTATGTTTACAATGAGAAAAGTACCTTCTTCAAATGGCATGCACTGGGATAGACACCAGTCAGAAATTAAAAATGGGGTCCTGGAGAGATGGCTTAGTCAGCGAATGTTTGATGTGCATCATGAGGGCCTGAGTTCAGAGCCCTAGAACCCATGAAAATGTCAGGTGTTACTGTAATCCCAGACCAGGGAGACAAAGACAGGCAGAGCCCTGGAGCCCGCTGGCCAGCTAGTCCAGCTGAAGAGGTGGGTTCCATGTCCAGTGAGATACACTGCTTCAAAACGTAAGGTGGACAGCTTTTGAGAAAGATTCCCGATGTTGACCCCTTCCCTTCACATGTACACACACCACATGTACACATGTGCACAGACAGAAGAACACATGAACTTCTAGACACAACACATAAACACACATAATCAAAATTGTTTTTATAGGAAGAGAATGAAGAGAACATGAAAGATGATACGAAGAAGTGTCTACTGCACAGACAGAGCAATGCAGTCACTGCTCCTGATAGTGACATAGTGTGCACTGCTGAAGAGTCAACATTTGACAGCACATCACAGAGAGTGCCAGTCATTCCCAAAGCAGAGGAGAAAGCTGGGGCCAGGAGATCTGCAGTGTCTCACTCAAAGTCACCCTGTGAGAAAACAGTTAAGAATGAATATGAACCTATATGTCTCCAAAGCTAAAGCCCCTGACTTTTCCGCTGTCTCAAGCTGGTATTTTACAGAGTAGCAAGCATGATTTAATCTCAATGAGCTCTTTAGTGACCTTCTTAATATTGACTGTTCTGGTACCAGAACTGGCACATGTATCTGTATAGGTGCATTTATGCAACCCCCCAGTGGTATGCTTGAGGGTCTGCAGCCCTCTACCTCTCACTCTATGGCACAGGAAGCCAAGAAAAAGATATGCTTCCTCCTCATAGAAAACCAAGTGCATCCCTCACCAGACAACAGATCTTGCAGATATGGTCAGATCTCCAGCACCTCACCAGGGCCTCCTGCACTACACACTGGAGTTAGTGCTTTCAAAGAGCAAAACAAAACACATCCCTACCTTTCGGTTCCTTCAAGGGAGACTTTTAGCCATTGGTCCACATTATTTCTCTTGACTAGAAAAATATCTGATGTGACTCAATGCCAGGGGATGCAGAAATGCCTGAGACCTGACCCCTCCATGCACAGCTCAGTTGCTAAAATGGTGCCTTGTCTCCCTCCTCTGTCTGAGCTTGGAACAGGACAAAACCCTTACAGTGCCAATCTCTTAATAGGATTGATATTTCTTTCATGCACAATGCATCTCAGGGGATTGTTGTCATTTGTCTTCCGCAAATGACAGTCTTGCTCTCTGGGCTCCCTGGTTGCTGGGGGAGAAATGTTACTGCACAGCTTATCTCCAGTGATGTTTCATAATTATAGAAGAACTTCAATGTTAATAGAGCTATCTGGCAAATATGCCCCAGAAACCCAATGCCAAAAACACTTCCTCAGAGTTCCCCATTCTGATGACATGTGTGCATTACACTTACGCATGTTTGTTCATGTATGCACCAAAGTAGCCATTGTGGTTGCAGTAATACCTCAGTCAGTAAAATGTTTGCCTGTCAAGCATGGGGACTTGAGCTTGATGCCCAGAAACAACTTTAAAAGGCATGGTGGTGCATGCCTGGGATCTTAGCACTGGAGAAGTGGAGAGAGGAGGAGCCATGGGCCATCTAGAGTACTCTAGTTAGTGAACTCCTGGCCAATATAATACCTTGTCCCCAAAGGATGGGGCCTGAGGTTCTCTGTCTGTGTTCTCATATGCCAAATGACACCACAAGGCAAACACACGTGCGCATGCACATACAATTGCTCAAACCCTTATTTGAATACAACCCCAGTTGCCTTTGCAGACACTTTCATGTCACTCTGGGATGGTGCTGTAGTTTGCTTTCTATTCTGTGATAAAACACTATGACCAAAAGGAACTTGGAGGAAAGAAGCTTTGCTTCTGTTTACATTTCTACATCACACCCCATCACTGAAGAAAGTAAGGCAGGAACTTGGAGGCAGACATTAAAGCAGAGGCCACGGAGGAATGAAATGCTGCTTCTTGGATTCCTCCCATCGCTTGCTCAGCCTGCTTTCTTACACAGCTTAGGACAACTTGCTTGAGCTAGCACCATCTACTGTGGGTTGAGCCTTCCCACATCAATCATAATCAAGACTTGCCTACAGGCTAATCTGATGGAGGCATTTTCTCAACTGTGGTTCCCTTTTCCCAAAAAATTTGACCAAAACTTGGATTGTCTTCTATAAAGCTATTTCCTCAGAATTAGTGCAAGGTTAAAAGAAGCCTAGGACCCTGCCCCCAAAATGTGAAAAAGTAGAAAGAGTTCAGAAGGACAAAGAAGCTCACAGTTAACTGTGAAAATTAATGGTGGAAGATCCAGTCAAGCATCTGTTGGCTTGTCAGCAGTCTTGGGAGTAGCAGTGATGGTTTAGCTCTGGACTCTGGGTTTGAAGGCCAGATCTACTAAAGGGAGAAGGTTTTGTAGGAGACAGTGAGATGCTCAGCAGGTAAGCACACCCACTGTGCAAGCCTGACAATCTCCAAGACCAGGAAAAGTGAAGAGGGAAATCCAGCCCCACAGAGCTGCCCCCTAACCTCCATGCACACACCAATCCACACAGAAATAACAAATAGCTTTAAAAGCTACCTAATGTCCACAGGACACAGTGCTACTACACGGACAGTGTAGCACCTGTGCTGCCATTGAAAAGTTCTCAACAATTTAGATTTTTATTATGATGGTTATGTCTTAACTATTCGTGCTATATGATCCGTAACTACTCGTGAAGAATTTAAAGCAACGGACTGAATATCACTCTTAATTATAACCGCAACTGACTAGAGGCAAGAGGACAGGGACAACCTCTACAATAATTCACACAGAATTCACACTGGCTGTGCTGTGCAGTACTGAGCATCTCACTTAACCCTACTGAGACTCTTTCTCCTAATTTGCAAGACAGATCAGTGATCAGAGTTTAGCAGTTATCTATGTACATCTGTATATCGTGCATTAAAATGGGTGATAAACAGTCACAGTTAACACAGCTACTAATGAGAGAACAGAAGGTCCATGTATCACTGACAGTTTCTAAGAGTCAAGAGTACATTTTCAAGTGTCTGTGTGTGCGTGTGTGTGTGTGTGTGCATGTGTGTGTGTGCACGCGAGTGTTTGTGCGTGCGAGGGTATGTGTGACTGCAAGTGTATGAATACCACATCATGTGTATAGATGTCAGAGGAAAGATTGAGTGTCCATCTTGGCCTCCCATTTTAACATTTTAACTGAGTCTCTCTCTCTCTCTCTCTCTCTCTCTCTCTCTCTCTCTCTCTCTCTCAATCTTGCTGCTGGGAACCCAGGCTCAATGGTCTAGGGGTTTCTCCTATTCCCACTTCCCATTTTTCCACAAGAACATGAGATTACAGATGTCCACTAGCATAGTTTTTCTGTGAGTTCTGGGGTTTTGAATTCAAATCCTCTTGTTTGTGTACCAAGCATTTTAACCACTAAACCATCTCCCCACCTGAGTGCAAGTTAAGGACAAACAGTGTGTATTTGGTTCTTCACCATTGGAAGGATATTTCTGCAGAAGGATTTGATCAATTCCTTTAGGGCATTGTATCCTAACTTTATTCCTACACACACTGGTCACACTGTGCGACAGGGGTTACATAGGACAAAACAGGACTCTACACACACTGGTCACACTGTGCGACAGGGGTTACATAGGACAAAACAGGACTCAAGACTACGTTATTCTAATGGGAAGGACTCATCTTCTAACTGCGGAGCCACAAGTGTGCTCATGATAGTCGACGCCCAATGTGTCGAATTTGTGTCTACTATGTTTACTCACACAGTTTTGGAAACACTTGGAGACTGTTGGCATCATTCTCTGAACACCAACACCCCTTGATGTGCACTCTCTGGCGTATGATCTTTTGGAAGTTCAAGGGAGACTTGTCCTTTGCATTTCGCTGTTCTAACTGAAGCTCAGTTAAGAGCAGATGTGATATGGCAAGAAAAATGAGGGAAACAGATAATCAGTTCTTGACCAATGTGATGCCAAGCACAGGTTCTAGGAAAAGTTTGTGCTAAGAGGCAGTACCCTAAAGGAATGAACTTCTTGCAAGCTTTAAGTGCATTTAGCTTCAGGTCAAGATCATGCTGGTCACTCTTCTTCCTGGAAAATCAGTCTCTAGGAATCATGGTGCCTCTTCCTGCCCAGTATCTGCTGTGCACTCAAAGACCTCACCTAAGCAAGAATGAAACATAGAAACCCACCTGGGGGTGTCCTCTCAAATGTCTTCCACATTTGCTACCTCATGAGTAGCAGGAAGCAACAAAACACACTCTGGGGGAGTGATGCTGGTCCAAAAACTTGCTTCCATGTAGGAAGACGCATGAAATTAAAAAAAAAATGAAAGGAGTACAGCAACGGTCTAAACAATAGACAAAAGCGGGTTCTGTCCTATCAACAGAGCACACACAGCTCTCCACAGCCCAGACTACTCATCCCCAGCAAGATAGAAGATTGTGAACAGAACTGTGAAGATATCAGACTACACAATCCATAAAAGTGCTATGGTGGGGCCAGTAAACAATGTCTGCAAGATCTATATGTAAACATTCTGAGGATGTGGCATGCATGGTATTGTTTACAACCTTGGAAAAGGGGATCTCTTGTTGCAGAAATTTTAATCCCAACCCAGGGTTTCTACCCTGATTTTTACCATTTAGTTCCTGGGTTAAAGACACACACACCCTTTGTATTTACAATAAGCCTTAAACAGCACAAGAGCTGGTCAGATACCTACCCTCTCTGCTATTAAAATCTATTTCCTATTGATAACCCCGAGTTATTACTTACCATGTTTCATCTGGGCTGCTCTTAACTCCAATTGGCCAGCCACCACAGCCACATTTTTTATTGCTCACTTAACCCACAGTGACTTCTGCTGCTTCCTCTCCATTTTCTCCTCCTCTTTGTCTCTTTTCTCCTCCTCCCCCTCTTCCTCCTCTTCTTCCTTCTCTTCCCCCACCTCCTCCTCCTTCCTAGTTGTGCTCCAACTTTAAGCACTGGAAACCTACTCCCTGCCTCTGTCTCTCCTGCTCATCCACTAACTGTCGGCATTTTTATTTATCAATCAGGAAGAACTTGGGGGCAGGGTCACAGATCGATGTGCAGACTCTAGGTCTTGGGGACCTGAACTTAGCATTACAAGACCAAACCTCAACACTTCCTCCTGCTTCCAGTCCTCCCCCCTCTTTCCCTCCCTCCATCTGCTCCCTACTTGTCTCATCTGTTTTTACCTCTGGGAAAACTGAGATGTAAAGAACAAAAGGAGGCAAATCTGTGGGATGCCCCCCGTGGCCTTAGCACTTGGAAGACAAAGGCTGGAGGACAATGAGTTGAAGCCAGCCTAGGCTATATATAATAAGTCCCAGGCTATCCTGAGCAACGTGACAAGATCTTATCTCAAAAGAAAAGAATAAATAAAATGAATTTTCTTTGTTTTTTAAAGCTAAGAAGTTCCAAAGCCATGATTAAAACTCCAGTCAGTCTGATCAAACAGCCTTGGCTAATTTTTATCGCCTGCTAATGCAAAAAATCCTTGTCCTTTGTAATCCCTGAGCCCAGATGTTCAACCCTTACTGAAGGATAGATTTGGCCAGACCATGAGTCAAATCAGAAAGATGTTCTGACCCCCTCTGAGTTGCAAAACAAAGGCAATTATTAAAAATGGACAACACCCACCCTAAGAACCATGGACCTTAAAGCACAAGTGTAAAATCCAACCCACCCAAGAACAACACTTCCATGTTTCTCAAATTACAAGTGTAAAACTTACATATTTTTATAGTTAATATCCCAGGAGATGAGGTTTGTAGACTGGTGACTTTGTGTCCCCTTCACTGGGCAGCTTTGAAAAAAGCAAATGGACTGAGCTTAAACTGACTATTTACAGTCAAGTGCTGTGCAAAAGGTTTACATATTTCATCACTTCATCCACCAGTAACACTGACAGGAAGGAACTGGTATCTCTGCTTTGCCAAGAGGACAGTTGGGGACAGAAAAGTCAAGTAGCTTGCCCAGGGCCACTCCTCAAAACTCAAGTTTGTGTAAACTCAATCTACCCAGAGACACCATTCACACAGTGTGTGAAAGGATTTACACCCTGGATACATCCCCAAAGTACTTCTCAAACATCCCATCAGGCTTTCTGGAAATGGCTGTCCTCGAGAGGAGCTACAATTAATGAATGGTGTCTGTGTGGTTATGGAGAGCAGGCTAAAAAAACAAGGGCTCAGAGTTGGAGAGTCTTGCCCATAACACTGCCCTCTACCCACATCCCCCAAAGCAGTGGAGGTCAGCAGCTCTGAGCAAAGCATGAGCTTTGTTTCTGCCCTGGTAACCAGCATGTTCTTCCTTCAGCCCTGCCTCCTCCCCAGCCTGAGCCCAGCAGGAATAAAGGTTCTCTCTCACTATGGTTCTCCTGCCCTTGGAAATTACAACGTGTTCAACACAAGTTTTAATTATGTAAGAAGAAACATGCGGTAAAAAAATGTTGCACCTGAGAATTCTCCATGCAGAAGACAGAGCCCAGTGGCATGGCAATACCTTTTGCTAGAGTTTGGGATGGTAGCAAAATTGCAGCTGAATAAATTACATCCTGCCAGAGAGATGCTGTGTCAGCACTTTCTGAATAAACCTGTGACTTATTAAGTTAGCTTCAGAAGTTAGTTCTAGGATAAGATCTAGCTTGTAAAATATCCTTTTTTTTTTGCCTTATGCATCCTTTAAGGAAACAAGTCAGTTCTTCCCAGAACTCACCAAATTAAAAAACTTAGCATTTTTAATTAAAACAACTTTTTATTATGTAATAATTCTGAGGTAACTCCTTTAATATTGGGGATTTTTAAGAGTGATTTTATGAGAAAAGCAGGTATTAAATGATCAATCAGGCAAAGCTCCACTTCTACCCAGGAGATAGAAAGCTTAAAGGAGCTTCCTCCCACCCAAAGGAGCAAAGAGAAGTTACAAGTTCAAAGTTACAACTTTTCTTCATTGCATCCAAAAGCTGAGGGTCATGGGAAAACCTCTCTATATCATCCAAGATGGTGGCCACAGCCACACTCAGCTTTTGAGGCTGTGGCATGTGGCTATGACTTAGGAAACAAATTTTGATTATATATCATAATCTAATTCACTTACATGTCAATTTATACAATGCCGTGATTAGGGTATAGCACATCGGATAGGATAACTACAGAACACCATTAGTAATGAGTATGAATGTAAAGGTGGTGGTTTGGGTATGCTTGTCAGGGAATGGCACTATTGGGGGGTACGGCCTTGTTGAAGCAGATGTGACTTTGTTAGAGGAAGTGTGTCACTGTGCAGGGAGGCCCTTGAGGTAATAACACATTGCTCCAGCTCTGCCCAGCGTGAGATAACAGTGGTCTTCTCCAGGCTGCCTTTGGATCAAGATGCAGAACTCTCAACTCCTCCAGCTCCATGTCTGCCTGAACACTGCCTGGCTTCCCATCATAGTGATAATGGACTGAACCTCTGAAACTGTAAGCCAGCCCCAATTAAACATTTTTCTTTATAAAATTCTCTTGGTCATGGTGTCTCTTCACAGCAATGAAGTCCTAAGACATGTACCAAAAATACGTGTAAACGGGATCCAAGTGTTTAGAAGGATAAAATATCATGACCAAACCAGGGTTATCTAAAGAAGCACAAGGTTGCTTCAAAACCAAAAGTCAGCCAATGTGCCAGGCAGAGTGGTACAAGCCTGCAATCCCACATCCATGCTGGGGAGTCAGGAGGACCCTAGTTTGGGATACAAAGCCTGCTCAAAACAAAACAAAAAAATTCAAAGCAATCAGTGAGTCTCACCACATCAGTAGAATAAGGAGAGAAGCTACAGCAGCCTGTCAATGGATTCAGAAAAAGAAAAGGAAGCCAGATCACTTAGACTCCATCATAAGAAGCTAGGAAGTAAACTTTTCCTATAGGGAATATCATGTTTAAGGCATAAAGTCTGATACTTCACATCTGACGTGAGGGGCACAGCAAGGACTAGTGCCTGCTCTCATCAATCCCAGTCAGTATGTGACTAGAGGTTCTAGCCAAAGCAATAAATCAAGAAAAAGATTAAATGTACACAGCTTCTTCCATGTAATCAATGTCTCTCTTATTCTAGTGCCTTTAGAATGTCATAAATCTTTTCCTCAAAACTCCAAATCAAGTAAACAGCCTAGTAGTTAAAGACCAGCCTCTGACCCCCAACTGCCTTCCAAGCCCAGTTATGCCTTTACTGGCTTTGCAACTCCACTAGTTTATCAGAGAGCTGCTGTGACAAAGCCACACAGAAGCTTCTCATCTCACACTCCTGAAGGCCAGTTCCAAAGTCAAGGTTTCACAGCAGGGTTGGTTCCTTCCAGGAGACATAGCTCATGCACCTTGCCTGGTTTTGAAAAGCTGGAGGCCATCTCCAGTTTCTTTGCAGCCCAGAGCTGCCTTCCCATGCACAACCTGGATGCACCTCTCTTCTTAATTTTCCTTTTTGAGTAAGGATGACAGAATTAAGCAGAACTTAATCTAAGGCTTCACCTTAACTAATCATATCTGCAATGACCCTGTTTTCCAATAAATTTACCTTCTGGGATAATTGATGTGATTGTTCCAGTGGGCAGTTGCTTTCTTTTAATTGTGCCTCAGTTCATTCATCTGTCAAATGGAAGTATTATTGTGAAGGTTAAAATAGTGAACCCATAAAAGTCACCTAGAACAAGGCCTATCACTAAATTTAAACAGTCACTTGTTTCTTCTACACAGATAAATTAACAGTGGCTTCTATATTTTTAAAACATTGAAAAAAATGACTCAACCAGAAAAGGGCTTGCCTTGCAAACCTGAGAAACTGAATTCAATCCCCAGAACTCACATAAAGGAGGAGGGAGGAGGGAGAGAAATGACTGCAGAATGTCTAAAGACTTTGTGCTCTTTGATTTCCACATTCACACCATGGCATGCACACACACATACACACCACCTACACCACATACACCCAAGTACATAATAATAAAAAATACATATTTTAAATAAAAAAATTATTCCAAGACACACAAAGCATACAGTTGAAATCTCAGTGTCCATCAGTAAAGTTGGTAAAGTTGTGTTAGAACTCACCCACATCTGTGGGGAAAGTTACAGATCGCAGCGATGGAGTCCCGGAGGCTTCCACGCTGCTGCGGGTCCCACACGCGGGAGGAGGGAGGAGGTCTATGGTTCCAGCGGCCTGGAGGCTTTGGCGGCAGCAGGCCCCAATGACACGAGAAAGTCCTTGGTTCCAAAAGGGTTTATTGTCATGGCGGATGGTGGATGGATTTGGATGTAAACACCCCCCCCCCCAAACTCAGGGCAGTCCCAAGTTATAGGGAGGGAGAAAGGGGGAGGATCTGGGGAGGATGGGGGAGGAACTGGGGAGGCATGCTTAATTTGCTCCGCCCTCTGGCCTTCATTAGTATGTAAATCCCTAGGGCCTGAGGCCTATAGTCTGGCCTACTTGACTGAACAATGTAATTCTATGGAGACTAGACTGTTTTTCAGGACCTTGGGTTCTTGGGGCGTGCCGAACTCCTACCGGTTCTCATACAGAGTCTCAGGGTTCTAGGCAACTGCCCAGCCATGACCCAGAATACCCTTACGCAGTCCCACACACATCCTCTTGATGATCTGTTGCTGACGGCTACTTTTGCCCTGAAGTGACTGAGTCATGGTTACTACAGAGACCACATGGATACTACTAGTTCATGGTTACTACAGAGACCACATGGATACTAAAGCTGAAAATATCTACTGTATGTCTGTTTATAGAAAATGTTTGTCAACCACTGGCCTGCTATGATTTGACTGTGGTTTCCCCCTTAAGCACATGTGTTTAAATGCTTTATCCTTGGTGGTGGTGCTGCTGGGGAGGTTGTGGGAACTTTGAGACGTGAAATTTTGTTAGAAGAAGTGGGTCACTGAGGGGTGGGGATTCGGGTTTTATACCCTGCCTCCTTTCTTTTTCTCCAATGTGAGAACATCAGGAGCCCCGGCCTCATGCTCCTACCACCATAGATCCTGTTGACAACATGCCTGCCTCACATGATGGACTGTGCGCCCAAAACTGTGAACCGTAAGAAATCTTCCTCCTTAAGTTGACTTTGTCACAAGTTCTGTCACAGTGATGAGAAAAATCGCTAATAAAGCTACTTGCAACTGTATTAATGTTTAATATATATCAATGATTTGTTAGCAGCATATCTTAATACTCACACACTAACTACACGGATACTCAGGTATTAACATTAACTACATTGGTATTCATGGTAACCGTGTTGCAGTTGCTTGTGGCTTTTTCTCTTATTTCACTTACAGAAAAGGCTCAACTGCTGTTCCAATGCTGTTTGTATCCCATCCTGTGATGGGAATGGTAGCTGTGCCCATCTGCAGCCAGCTCTGTGTGTCCAGAGGGTCCTATCCACGCCAGCTCTTCCCCGCCTTGGCAGGCTCCTCATTCCACTCTGCACTTAGCAGCTGCTCTCCTGGCTCAATCAAGTCCAGGCCAGTGAGTCGGCCTCTCTCCTGCTCATCTCAGCAATTTCATTTTCCCTCACCACACAAGCTTCCAACGGGTCCAAAGGTGAGCGGTTCCAAACCTTGAATTATTTATCCCTGAGAAAGTCCACGGGCTTTCTCTGTGAGTGTCACGTCAGGAGTCGGCATCCTGAGCGCTGGCTGCACTCCTTCCTGCCCACGCTGCTGCTTGCTTCTGGAAAAATTGTAAGAAATTGGATCATGGGGAAAAGGAGATCTTGGGGTGGCTGATGAAGTAAAGAATCATCCTCAAGATGGGCTCTGAGGAATGGCTGTAGGAAATCATCTTCATCACTGTAACCCTTGTACTCATAGGAGGGAGCAGCCAATGGGGTCTCTGACGTAAGTGAAGAAAGCCGTGTGAGCCAGCACTTACTCTGTACTCCCTGACCTGCCTGGACTTGATCAGCATCTCTAGGCTGCCAGGCCAAGATAAACCACACCTTGACCTGCGAGCCAGCACAAACCCTTTGTCAAGAGTGTTTTATTTTCACGACAACAGGGGAAGGCTAAGGCAGGCAGTATGCATATTTTGCCTGCTTTCTTTCAGTAGCATTAAAAAACCTGAGGTGTTTCGTTCCTTGGACTGCTCATCTGGAGTACTCAGGAGGAAGGGGGCAGAGAAAGATATAGGTGGATGTGACAGCAGCATGTGGGGTGTCTGCCAAGGGGAGGGGAAAGAATTTATTTCTCCTCATCGAGTCAGCAAAATTGGCAGAAGTGGAGAAAAACTTCATGGTTCAGATGAGGAAAAGAGCTACTTTTTTGCTGCAGTGGTTTGAAGGGTAGAGCCTGTCACTGCCAACGAGACCACAGTTACTTTGGCTCGACACAACCATGGCTTTGTATCAGTTGTCATCTTGTGTTCTCATTATTTTAAACCCCCTTTTAAAATTGTAGGGTTTAGGAATAAAACCAAGTTACAGACAGATTAAAGTCTTTAACTCTTAATTAAAGGTTTTCATTCAGCCATATGCATTCATCCTCAGAATTTTTCATGCAGACTTCCCCATTGCCATGGAGAAAGAATGAGAATAATCTAAAAATAAGTCAGATGCATCCACAGTCCCTCTGAGGTCAGGCATTGTCCCCAAGGAGGACACAGCTGTTGTTATTTCTGTTGCTGAGCCTCTGTAGATAGAGACATCTTCTGGTTGAAATCCAGTGGGAGAAAACTACCCAAAAGGACCCTAGGGTTGCTCCAAGTGACCCCACATTACAAAAAAAGAAAAAAGAAAAAGAAAAAACAGAAAGAAAAAAAGAAAAAAAGAAAAAAACAAACCCTCTCTCCTCCTGCATTTTCTTTCCCCTAACCCTAAGCCCTCTCTGCTTTCCCTACCACAGTCCCCTCAATAGCATCTCGAGCTTTAGCTACTGAGACCCAGAGAACCTTGGCTCCAAGGCCTCTCTTCCTTTCACACCTCATATCCATCCACAACCTTCGTTAGTTTTATACAGGAGTGAGAATGCAACTTCTGGTGTGTAATAAAAAGTTAGCACTTGTTCAGAATTAAGACTTTAAAGATGGTAACAATCTAGCATTTAAATCAAGGGCAAGGCCCCTCTGAGTGAGTGAGGGACTTTGTATGACTTCAAGGGTCTCATTAGCCATGAAGCCAGCCCTGATCACCCCAACCCAGCCGTGCACCACACAGCATCCCTGACCACCCCAACCCAGCCAGGGATCACACACCATTCATGACCATCCCAACCGAGGCAAGCAGACACCACATGACATTATAACACCTTCCTGTGCCATTTGCTCTCTCACTCTAAGCCTTATTTGGTCAACTGAGTACAAATGATATGCAGATTTTTTTGTAGTGATTAATCTTGGCTCCCTGAGTGGGTATTTTTGGAAGATTAACAGAGGAGGCAGAACTTTCAGAGTCAGCAGCCCAGACAGGTACAGTTATCTAGCACCTATTGGACTGAATACAGTGTCTTATTGGCTTGTTTTTAACTTTCTCTAGAAAATACCCATTTTCCTAACATAACAAACTGTAATGTGGAGTTTGCTGTTGTCTAACATCCCTGTAAATGAAGAACCATCATTTCTCCAATTTTATGAATGAAGAAATCAATTGAGTGACTTGGCCAAGGTCACACCCACTTTTCTGCCTGATAACTGATTGTTATCATGTTGACTTAGACAGACCCTTTATATTTAAGGCTACTCTCTTGAATGTCATATGTTTGTATGCATAGCCTGGAAATGCAGTCCTTGTCACAGTCAGCTTGTGTTTCCCATCTCCAGGCTGCAAACACTAACACAAAGGAACATTTTATTTAGCCGTGTCTATTGGTCATCTCCTGTTGTACAACCAGTCATCTCCATACTGCATCATTTGCAAGCCAAATACGCAAATGTTTATTATCATGCCCATATTCTAAGAGTAAAGGATGTAGGAAGAGTTCAACTGGGTAGGTTGAGGTATTTCATAAAGGTGCAGGCAGACTACCATCTAGTCATCTCAAGACTGCATTGGGTTGGAAAATCTCCTTGTAAGCTCATTCATTTGACGTGAAGCTTTCACAGTCAGTCACCCTCTGCACTGGCTACAGTCACCCTCTGCACTGGCTACAG
>NW_021604753.1:1394268-1407179 GCF_004785775.1 Grammomys surdaster | reverse complement strand
GCTACAGTCACCCTCTGCACTGGCTACAGTCACCCTCTGCACTGGCTCTTCTATAGAGCCATTCAGGAAATAGCAGCTAGCTTCCCCTCTTGGTGACCCAAGAGAAGGGGAGATAAAAGATCACTTAGGACAGGAACTGAATGCTTTCATAACCTAATATAACATGTCCTGTATTCTGCCTTGTGCTGTTCTTCACACACACCAACCCTGGTACAATGGGCAGAGAAGAAATACCCACACACTCAAGCAGGAATCATTTGGTGTGGTCTGAGATGGAATACACTACTGGTCCATTCTTAGCCTCCATAAGTCACATGTTATGGACACACAATCATTTTTTTGTTTCCTTTCTTGAGCCTGTTTGGATAACTTCAGATGCAAGCCATGAGACTACCAGACATCTTCTTCAGAGTGTGAGCATCTTCTGCAATCTTGTGAAGGCCCTGAACTCTTTCTGAGTATAATAATTTTGTAATTTATAAAAGAATATATGTTGTATTACAAAGAAACTTGATTGTATTGAAATATAGTTAGAGAAGTGTTAAACAAGCGTGTGACAACACAGTGTATACACAATACATATTACCCTTTATTAACACTCTGAAGACAAAAATATAGCAACAGATCTAACAACTACTATAATTTCAACAGTGGGATGAAAATGGGATATTGTGAGGTACCGCAGCAACCGTGGGATTAGACAGGACTGTGCTAGCCACCAGCGACAGCTGTGAGAATGAGACAGGGCTGTGTTAGCCACTGGGAACAACTGTGGAGATTAGACGGGGCTCTGCTAGCCACACAGCCATTTGCAATCGAAGGAGTACTGAAGTTCAGAGGGCAATAAAAAGTATTTCCTACACAACTTAATGAATCCTTTATATTCCGTCCAGAGAGCTGCAGGGACTGATATGCTCATCACTGGTTAGGAACCCTGGAACTAGACAGTGACTGCTATGCCCAACAGCCTAGCACTCTGGGAAGAGATTGAAACACAGAGTGCATAGGACAACTAACGGCACTGATAAAAATTCATGATTAATGGGGGGCTGAAGTGTTGTAAAGTAGTTAGTCCTCTTATAGATGGTGTGGGGTATTGGTGTGTGTGACTGTGAGTAGGTTTACACGCACATGTGTGCTTCCCGTTATGAGACAGCCCGATACATGCATGGAGATGGTATGGAGGGCTGGAGAGCTGTCTCAGTGGATAAGAGTGCTTACTGCTTTTGTAGAGAACCCAGGTTCAGTTTCCAGTACCTATATCAGATGACTCACAACTTCACGTCTTTATGGCTCCAGGGTATTTGATGCAATCTGGCCTTCTCAATCAACTGCGCGCGCGCACACACACACACACACATGCAAATATATAAAATCTTTCAAACATGAAAGGCAGCATGTTGAAATGTTGCAGAAGAACACGTGACATCAATCCCAGTCATTTCAGAACTACCTAGCAGATATCTCAGGACCTCCTTCAAGACTGACCCAGTAGGTTTTACTATTTCATTCCACAGGTGGGTACATCAGGAAAAGTATAAAAAGAGTGCAACACCTTGCTCAGGGTCACCAGGCTTTTAAGCAAAGGAGGTGGCACCAGAGTCAGACAGCCTGGCTCTAAGGCCAGGGCTCGAGTCTCTCCTGGGCAGGCAATTTCTATAATGAAATGTTTATAGCTCCACAGGTAAGCAACCAAGAATACCTGCATGTCAAGGGAAAGCTGAAGCAGTGTTCTTGCTAAACCATGGACTCCCCTCAGTGAGTGAAAAGGCAAAGGGATGGACAAGGGAAAGAAGACCTTTCAGAAAAAAACAAACTGAAACCATTTTACAGTCGATGAGTGATTGTTTCTGGGTGACTCTCACAAGCAGCATTGATCAAGCGGAATGGAACGCACAGCTGCTGATGTGACGTCACAGCCCATAAAATAAAACAGTGTGTCTCCTAGGTACACAATGCTGTAGAAATGGAACAACGTATGCAAAGCCGAGAGAGGCTAGACTGGGACTAGGAGGATGGTCAGTGGCTAAGAGCACCTGAACAAAGGCTTGATTCCCAACATCCACAGCAGCTCACACCAGACTGTAACTCCAGTTCCAAGAGAGCCAATGTCCTCTTCTGGCCCCCATGGGCATCAGTCACACATTTGGTTCACATACATACATACATACATACATACATACATACATACTACATACAGGAAAAACACTAATACACAGAAAGTGAAATGAAAATGGAAATATCAAACTATCAAACTAAATTATATATGTATATATATGCATATATATTGCGCTGTCACAAGCTTGTTTAACATGTGTGTGTGTGTGTGTGTGTGTGAGAGAGAGAGAGAGAGAGAGAGAGAGAGAGAGAATGAGATGCAAGAACAGGGACCCACTGATGGCAGGGGCATGAGAAGGCTTCTGGGTACCATCAATGTCCCGTGTCATGGGTGCGATGCTCCTGCTGGTCATCTTAGCACACGCTGATGTTCTGCATGTGGATGATCTTTTTCTGAGTGTGTTAGGCATCAAAGTTATAGCTGTATGAAGTAATCTTGTGAATAGCCAAAAGGGACAGAGCGCCTAAGACCTGGTACCAAGCCATCCCTGCACCCAGGGGTCACTCAGTAGATTTACACTCCCATTCAGAGGCTACAGGCACCAGTCAAGTGTAGCACTAAGTTCAAGACCACTCTCTGGGAACATCTCAGCCTGTAGCACTCTCAGGAGTAGCTTTTGGCAAACAGCTGTTGGCATCATAGAATCCCAGGAAATCACTGTCACATGTGTCGGCTCTCAAGGCACAAAGAAAGAAAAAGGAGATTCTACATGGCACTAGAGATCACATCAGTTATCTTCTGAAATTTTGAGGAAGTCATTGTAAGTACCTTTAGTGGTTTGTCTGCCAGCCTCTCCCCAGGAGTAGCGAAGATTTCTAAAGATAAAGACATTGTTTCTACAAGTAGAAAGGAAAGAAAGGATTTAAATGTTTGAGGGAGAATCACCATCTAGAAATCAGAAGACCTGGTGCATCAGCTAGTTAGTGCTGCATAACAAACTGTGCCAAATCTCAGAATCTCACAGTAAAGAGCATTTCTCATTTCCTGTAAGTCAGGTGGTTGGGCTGAATTGGATAGAGCTCAGCTGTTCTTGACTGTCACCTCACAGTCATCATCAGGATGGGCTGTCTGAGGCTGACTGGCTGTGAGCCAAGATCACATAACTGTCATCAATCATCCTGCAGGTTAGCCCAGGATTTTCTTAGAATGCTTGATGATCTTTTTCTGAATGTGTTATATATCAAAATTATAGTTGTATGGAATCATCTTGTGAATAGCCAAAAGGGACAGGTGATCACCTGGTTAGCCAATAAAGTTTTATTGGACACCTGTTTGCTAATACCTTTTGTACTAATAGGACAAAATTGAATAGCTATGACAGAGACCATATGACCAGCAGAGCCGAAGTTATTTACCTCTTGGCCTTTTACATAAGTTTTTGGACCCCAGAGAAAGAGGAGTCCTTGGGCTCCCTTTGACTGCTGATAGCACCTGCTCTAAGGTCCCCATGAGCTTAGTAGTTATAGCTACACTCTTGTTTGTGGCGATCCCATTAAATGCCTCAGGCTCTGTGATAGACAGCAATACAGAAGCATGGACCTGCTGGGAGATTCTGGAGCCTCTCTAGAACACCAGCTCTTCGAGGTGGGTCATTTCGTGCCAGTGATAACGTATTTTCCTACATATAAAATAACAACAGTACCCCTCCCTCACAGAGTACCCCTCCCTCACAGAGTACCCCTCCCTCATTCTCCAGGGTGGATGAAATGACAGCTTTGAAGGGACACCGGGGATAACTGTCTCTTTGGATGCTGAGGAAGCATTAGTCCAAAAATGAAAACTGACTTCTTCAACATCACCCAGCTTATCTGAGTCCTGGCTCCTGAATCCTAGTTTAATACCTGCTTCATGTCTGTGAAGATGCTCAAGAAACAAGGGAGGAGAGGGCTGGAAGAAAGGCTCAGTTGGTAAAGCGCTATTGTACTTTATGGGTACAGGGAGTTGAGTTTAAACCCCTAGCACCGTGTAAAAGCTGAACACATGGAAGAGGGGGTGGGTAACTGGGCAAAGCCACGTGTCACACAAGCCTGATGACCCAGTTCAATCCCTGGAACCCATCTAAAGGTGCAAGAAAGACCCTATTCCACAAAGTTGTCCCCTAACCTCCACATAAGTGCTGTTGGCATCTGTGTGCCCACACTCAATATCAAACCTACACACAATAATAATATTTTAATAATTCATGTACATGTCTATAACTCCAGAATGATGCAGGGAGCAGAGGCAGCAAGGGGCTCACTGACCAGCCAGCAAGTCTAGGGGACTAGCAGGATCCAGGTTCAATGAGGGACCTCTCAAAAAAAGAGAGTGATGCAGAATGACTGAAGATAGTCAACATCAACGTCTGATCAGCACCCCACATGCGTGCACACACGCACACACACACACACACACACAGGGTCAGAAGGAGACAGTCCATCTGTCACTTTACCACTGAGGAAAGAAAGAAGAGACATGATCAGGTAGGAAGGCAAATGTTTCCCTCTCTGGCTGAGGCTGAGCACCGGACACTGATGAGAAGGTGGGAGAGTGTGGGGAGCAGGAAGAAAAATGAAGCCATCAAATGCCTGCTGTCAAGGCAGCCTGCTCCCTTCTGGTTCCTGTCACTGCAAGCAAAGACATTTGGATTTGTAGGGGGAGGAGGAGAAGGGAAATCAGAGCCAAGAGTCCATGGGGATGGGAAAGGAACTGGATTCAGTACTTCCAGGACTCATAAGGATAGATGCCATGAAGACATCCCTTGGGGTGTTCTTGGGGGGCCACTCATACTCTTCAAAATATTTCCACACATCTCATGCCCTCCTGTCTCCAGAAAGCCAACTCTAGCTCCTTCCAGGCAGGGCCATCTCCTGGCAGACACACAGATGGCTCCAGCTTCACAGCCAATTTACCTTTCCAGGAAAATGCTTCCACCTTCTGCAAAGGACACAGAAAAGGGTGTACAAAGAAGAAGATTGTGAACTTCTTTCTGCCCTGAATTAACACCCAACATTTCATCTCTGATGATCTGAGTTTCTGAGAAAGCATCTGAATGGATGGTGTGGGCTATATACATTTCAGCCCAGTGCTCCAGAGGCAGAAGCAGGCAGATCTCTTTAAGCTTGACACTATCCTTGTCTACATATAGACCTCTAGGCAATCAGAATGCACAGAGAGACCCTCCCAGAAAAAAAGGAAGGAAGGAAGGAAGGAAGGAAGGAAGGAAGGAAGGAAGGAAGGAAGGAAGGAAAAGAAGGAAGGAAGGAAGGAAGGAAGGAAGGAAGGAAGGAAAGAAAGAAAGAAAGAAAGAAAGAAAGAAAGAAAGAAAGAAAGAAAGAAAGAGGGAGAGAAAGAAAGGAAGGGAGGAAGGGAGGGGAGAGGAAGGGAGGGAAGGGGAAGGGGAGGAGAGGAGAGGGAGGGGAGGGGGGGAAGGAGAGGGGAAGGGAAGAGGGAAGGGGAGGCGAGGGGAGGGGAGGCGAGGAGAGGAGAGGAGAGAAGAGGAGAGCAGAGGAAAGGAAATGTATTCTAATGGAACATAGTGGGAACACAAACATATTTTCACCAGATATACATGTATAAACAAATCAAAATGGATTACGCTGATGAAAGTTATAGGAGAGCGACCATGGCCCCCACCATGACTGAAGAGTCATGACCAAAGAGGGCACAGGCACTGGCTCATGGTTTTGATGTGTGTTCTTCCCATCCCAGCTGGTATTTAAGGAAGGCTTTGGAATCTTCAGGATATGAGGCTGAACTGGCATAACTGCCTCTGGTGATTCCTTCCAGAATAAACCTAAGCAGGGAAAGATTCGTTGCAGCTCACAGTTTTAGCCCACCCACTGCTGGGATCACAGGGCCACTGGATCTCATTACACTCTGCTTCTGCCTCTGCTGCATGCCCCCATGACCACGGACTTAACTGCCTCCCCTAACATGATGGCATGAAGCCCCTTCAAAAGAGTGAGCTCTAAGCACATGAAGGCCTGGGGTCCTCAAAACTTGGGAAGTGATGATGCTTAGAGGACCAGTAGTTCAAGGTCATGACCAGCTACAAAGAGAGTTAGAGGCCAAGCTTCATGATACGGGACTTTCTTCTGGAAGGTAGTCTGTTCACAACACTGCTAGAGAAACATATGGGAAGAATATGAAATCTGAACTGCAGAGCAAGGACTAAAACCTGAGAACTTTATAAGTGAATTAGGCTAGGAGGATAGCTGAGTGGCTAGCGTGCTTACCTCACAACATGAGAACCTCAGTGGGACTGCCTCAGCCCATATGACATTCTGGGTGTCGTAGCACATGCTTGTAATCCCAGTGCTGAGGAAATAGAGGCAGGAGGAGCATTGGGACTCACCAACCAGCCTAGCTTAATCGGTGGTCTCCGGGCCAATGGGAGATCTGTCTCAAAGGAGATGTATGACATTCTTGGGGCACACACACAGTCACTTACTCACACACACACTCACACTCACACACATACCTTAGAAAAAGCTATACCTTGAATTCTCCTGAAATCTTAGGCTGGTTGTAGTCTGCCTCCTATACTTATATGACTAGTGTATCCATTCTGTTACTGTGTAACAATCTTGCAAGAAGGTGCTGATTCAACAGTAAGTGCTCATTGCATTCACCATTCTGAGAGTTGGGTATTTGAACTGGGATCTACTGGAAGATTCTTCCCTGCCTGGGAAACTTGATTGATATCTAATATGATTCGTGCATTTGCCTGTGATCAATTTATAGCTGACTGGAGCCTCCTGAAGATGGCTTCACTCCTGTGGCTAATAGTTGGCTATAACAGAAGCAATGAGGGCCTATGACCACATGTCTCCCATCAACAATTATACTAACCTGGGTTAGTATTACTTACATGGTGTTAGACAATTCCAGACAATAATGAGAAAGCTACAAGAACTCTTTAGGCCAACAGCTCAGAACTGATATTATGACTTACGTTTCTTCCTGTTGGTCAATTCATGTGGCTGTCCATGGTAGCAAAGAGAGACAAATCATTCCCCTTGAAAGATGCACAACAGCCAGTCTCTCACTCCATTTCAGAGACATGAATCCACTTTTCAGAAGTGGTGGGAAGAGTTGATTTTGGAATTCTCAATTGCTTGGTGAGTAATGAGGCCACTGTTAGCCATATATGTGTGCCCAGGAGAGCAGGCAATGAGTGCTTTGTACGTCCAAGTCCTGTTCTTCTGCTCACAAAGACACACGACATACTATTCTGACTCAACTGCTTTCTGCCATACCTGCAGAACCCAAAACAACCAAATTCATTCATCAAAGCCCATGTCCCTGAGTCCCCACATTGCCTGGGATGGAGTCTGTATCTCAATAAAAAGAAGGAAGTGATCCAAGTACAAATATTCATGTCGCTCTTCTTGTCCAGCTGCCCCAAGCACCTGCCACATGACCCCTGCCATGATGGATGGTAACCTGAACGAAGTCTAAATAAACCCTTTCTCTCCTGTGGTTGCTTTTATTATTTTATCACAGCAAGAGGAATGTAGCTAAGACCTTAACTCGTTCAATCACTATAATGACTCTAAGAAGTTGGAACTGCTTCTATTCTTATTTTTCACAGGAGGCAAATTAAATTCCTAGAGGTCTGTGGCTCAGCCACAACCAAACAGCCACAGTGTCAAAGCCAGGATTCAAGCCTAGACATTCTGGCTCTCAAAAGTGTGCTCTAGCCACCGTACTTAGCTCATATAAAACAGATAGGTTTCCCCAGTGACAGAGATCCCAGGGGCAATGTTTTGGATGCTGTGAAGTATGATCTATAGTTAATGAACAAAATCTGTTCATAGCAATATCTGCTGCAGACACATGGCAGGAAACCAGTGGGATGAATCTGTGTCATCTCCCCCAGTCTGCTTCTAGATGATGTCAGATCGGGAAAGATACTTACCACAGAAAAATCTCTACCCAGGGCTGACCTTGCA
The DNA here is from genome assembly GCF_004785775.1 of Grammomys surdaster. Taxonomy (NCBI): domain Eukaryota; kingdom Metazoa; phylum Chordata; class Mammalia; order Rodentia; family Muridae; genus Grammomys; species Grammomys surdaster. Next base: position 1,399,124 of record NW_021604753.1, on the reverse strand, counting down.
CATTTATATATTGAAGACACCATCTTGCCTCTTCTTATCCTTGCATATCTGCTGCTTCTGCACAAACCCACTGGTACCACTTAGTCTGTCCTCAAAGTGGATTTAAACCCACAACCACACTGAGGAAATGGGCTTTTCCCCAAACACATTACAGAACACAGAATCATTCAGTGCCTTGATGTTTCCTGGCCACAAGGAACAAATGCTTAAAGTCCATGCTTTGAAAACAACCTAGAACTGACCTTAATATATGCATGTAATTAAAATGGTATAAAAGCAAAAAGGAGGAGGGGGATGGGATAGGGGGTTCTAGAGAGGGGAAATGGGGAAAGGGGATGACATCTGAAATGTAAATAAATAAAATATCCAATAAAAAAGGAAAGAAAACAAGCAAGATATTTCTCACATCTCAAGTCTAATCCAAAAACAACAACAAAGAAAAACCACATGTGATTTTTAAAATTTTTTTCTGCATATTACACTGTACTGTCTGTGTCCTTGGTTCTCCCCAATCCCTGTCGTACAACACATCCAGATAGTAGTTTTCCTTCCCTCCACTCCTCCAGGTTCCATGCCCACCCTCCACCCTCTTCTCTGTTTCCCTTCAGAGTTCTTCATTTTTTCCCAATCGCTTTTCAGCAAGAATAGGGATGCTCTGGGAAGATCGGCCACATCTATCTCATAACATGTCACAAGCCAGGGAGCCAGCTTTATCTCTTCCACTGCAGACTTTAGCCTACAAATCATGCCATACTGAAAACCTTTCAGGTTCATGAGCCAGGTAGATCTGGACATGGGTTCTAGCTCGCTTGTCCATAGGTTGTATGGAGGACTTTAGATAAAATTCTCAACCTTTTACATCCTTCTATGCAAAAAAAAAAAAAAAAAAAAAATGGGGGGAGGTCTTATAAGAATTGAAGAAAGTACCACTGCTGGAGCCCTGTACCAAAAGAATTTTTAAGAAATATTCCTTTCTTTCCTGTCCTTTCAAACTCTCAGGCTATTTCTAGCTCTCGAAGCAAGCATGGGTGTGTGTTAGGAGCCCCCTCTCTGATGGATTAATGCTAAGGGGATCCAAGACTTCTCTCTGCATGTTCCCCTTGGGCCCTCCTCCTCTCCAGTTTGATTCTGCTCAAAATAACTGAACTTGGAATGAACCAGTTGGAATCTCTCTTTGAATCCAGCAGCTCCAAAAGAAGATTAAAACCTTAAGCCCCACAGCTGTGGGATAGTCAAAGCCAGATTCTGTCTGGCTACCTTGGGCACTGTGTATTTTTCTAAAATCTTTAAACATGGGATTTGATGATTTCTATTTTTAAATTGCTTTAAGTCATATATGCAGTCTTTTTCTGATTAAATAGAATGAAAGAATTTGAAATGAATAATTCTTGTTTCTGTCTCCTTCTCAAAATAAAAGCACTAACTTGAGTCTGTAAAGTGTTTTTATTAATTCTTTAAGACCTTAGTTCAGATGCATTTTGAGTGTATTCACCCATCCCCCTGACTTCAGGTACTCTTTTTATTAACAACTTGTTTGTGCTGTGCATATGTGTCTGGGTGTGTGACCAAGCACTGGAGCCTAGTTATTTTCTTACAAATCTTAACATACTATTTTATGTTTACTCTACGTCAACACAAGAATTATCAATTTGGTTTTAGATAAGTGTGAAAGCCTAGGTAAAAGGTTAAGGCCTAAGTAACTGATATTTGTCTGCTATTTTGTGCTATTACAAATGTCATAGGAAAACTTTCTCATGTGTTACAGCTATTACTAAGAATTTTTCTCATGCCCAAGTTGATTGCATATTCTGTTATTTTCTGTGCTCTTGGAAACCAATCACAACAGCAGTCAGTTAGAACTGCTCTGTATAGTGACCCATGATACGCGTGGGTCTGAACCAACCACCCAGCAGGACTTCCTGCACCTATGTATGAGCTATTATGGTATTTTCTGTATTAGCTGCCCCTGGGATGAACTCCAACATAAGAGAGACACCTGTACCAATGTAAGAGGCTATTTAGAATAAGACTTCCATTTTGAGTAGTGGTCAAGTAACGTTTAAGTTCCCAAGACCTCCCTGGGAATTAACATCCTACTTGTTAAAAAGAGACATGTCATGAGTAACTGGCATCCTGGTTGGCAAGTTAAGATATGAATGTTAAGCAAGTTAAGATATGAATGTTAAGCAAGTCCCATCCTGGTAGACAAGTTAGAATATGAATGTTAGACAAGTCTCCTGAATACCCCAACCAATGGGAGCAGAATAAAGACATGTTCCTGGGGAAATCACCTATCCTTAAATCCTGATTGGTGGAATAACTTGGTACAAATGTTTGTAGATCTCAAGTTTAAAAAGCTCTGTGGAATCTTAGCTCAATGTCAAGGTTCGGCTCCCAGGTCTGGTTGGTGGCCTTGATCTATCAGTCCTGTAGTGTATGCTCAATAAACTACCCTGGTCTGTCTGAAATCAGTGTTCATGTCATTTGTGAGGTGGCTCTGGACCCCAACAAGGTACAGTTGTAAGACACAGATAAAAATTTAAACATGAATATACAGATTTAGTGTGCTACCTAAAGGAAACATACTATGTTTTATGGCTTCAATACAATGTATTCCCCAAAGCTGTGTGTGTTGAATATTTGGTCCTAAGCTCATGACATCATTTTAGAAGGTTCTGGAACTTAAGGAGGCAGAGACTCTTTGGAGAAATAGTCACTGGGGAAATCCCTCTAAAAGCTATGCCTGGTACCTGGTCATTTCCCCTGCTTCATTTACTCCATGAGGTGAAAGTCCCCCTCTATGTGATCCCACCACCATGATGTTGGGCCTCACCACAGGGCCAAGAAGTTCCCAAAGTGAGGATGTCTTCCTGTCCTGGAATCTGATACCTATAACAATGCACTGATATGAAGCATCTTCCTTCACTCACTCTCTCTCCATAGAGAAATACACAGGCAGATAATGGAGAGAGAGAGAGAGAAAGAGAGAGAGAGAGAGAGAGAGAGAGAGAGAGAGAGAGAGAGAGAGTTTAAAGAGTAATTATGTGGAGAATATGCTCCTTTTGAGAGTTTAGAGGATAATCTAAACAACATGGTGAGATGGTAACACTAGTTGGTCCTCTGTTCATTTCCACATCAAGGAACATAATTTAATGGAACATTTCTATCCCTGCCCATATCCAGTGTTAAACCCTGAAGTGGCTGCATTATTGGTAAACCCAATGCTGTGCCTCTCCTAGCTCAAATATTTCATTCAGAACTTGATGAGGAAACATGGCCCGCCACATCTTCTCCTCCACCAAATCCAGCACCATAAATGCTTGGGAGCATACTGAACTTCAAATGCCAGAACCTGCTGTAGTATCAGGAGCGCAAAGGGTTGGGGGCAGGACCTGCAGATACTATTTGCTCAAAAAATAAATGTTTTGGCCAAAACCCTGTACTCCACCAACTTGGAAAATCTAAAAGAAATGAATAGCTTTCTCAATTGGTACCACTTTCTGAAGTTAAGACAAAAACCATATAAAGAATTTAAGGACACCTATAACTCCTAGTAAAATAGGAGCAGTTATTAAAAGACTATGAACCAAAAGAGGCCCAGGGCCAGACAGTTTTAGAAAAATTTCTACCAGACTTTCAAAGAAGAATTACTCCCCAAATTATTTCACAACATAGAAACAGAAGGAAGATGGCTTGACTTATTTTGTGAGGCCACAGTTACTCTAGTACCAAAAGCACATAAAGACTCAATTAAGAAAGAGAATTACTGGCTGAAGAGATGGCTCCACGGTTAAGATCACTGACTGCTCTTCCAGAGGTCCTGAGCTCAATTCCTAACATCCACATGGTGGCTCACAACCATCCATAATGAAGCCTGGTGCCCTCTTCTGGTGTGTCTGAAGACAGCTACAATATAAATATATAAATAAAATAAAATAAAATGATACTATGAAAAAAGAGAATTACAAACCAATTTCCCTCATGAATATTGATGCAAAAATACTCAATAAAATGCTTGCAAACCAAATCCAAGAACACATCAAAAAAGATCATCTACCATGATCAAGTGGGCTTCATCTCAGAGATTCAAGGCTTATTAAATATATGAAAACCGGGAAATATAATCTGCCATATAAATAAGTTAAAAGAAAAACCAAACGATCATCTCATTAGATACAGGAAAAGGCCTTTTGCCAAAATCCAAAACCCCTTTATGATAAAAAGTCTTGGAAAGATCAGGGCTACAATGGACATGGCTAAATATAATACAGGCAATTGACAGCAAGCCTTCAGCCAACATCAGATTAAATGGAGAGAAACTCAAAGCAGTTCCACTAAACTCAGGAGTGAGACAAGGTTGTCTACTCCCTCCATATTTATTTAATATAGTATTAGAAGTATTAGTTAAAGCAATAAGACAACTGAGGAGATCAAGGGATACAAATTGGAAAGGAAGAAGTCACAGTATCATTATTTGCAGATAATAGTATACATAAGTAATCTCGAAATTCCACCAGGAAATTCCTACAGCTAATAAACACTTTCAGTAAAATACCTGGATATAAAAGAAACTCAAATAAATCAGCATCCCTCCTATATACAAATGAAAAATAGACTGATTAAAAAAAATCAGGGAAACAGTACATTTTGCAATAGCCTCAAATAACTTAAGATATCTTAGGGTAACTCTAAACAGGCAAGTAAATGGCTAGTATGATAAAAACTTCAAGTCTCTGAAGAAATGCATTGAAGAAGATATCAGAAGATGGAAAGATTGCCCAAGCTCATGGATCAGTGGGATTGACATAGGAAAATCTACAGATTCAAAGCAATCCCCATCCAAATTCCAACAAAAT
>NW_021604753.1:1389466-1394258 GCF_004785775.1 Grammomys surdaster | reverse complement strand
CACACACACACACCTCAGAAAAGCAAAAATATGAGTTGGGGAGATTACTCATAGGATCAAGCACTTGCTGCGTAAGCACAAGCAGAGGGGTTTAGATCCCCAGAACCCATATAAAGCTGTAATCTGTGTACTTCGGAGGGACAAAGGGGCAAACTGACATGTGACATAGCTGATCATGGAGCTCTGGCTTTTAATTGAGGGAATAAAAAAGTTGCTTCAATAAATAGTGACTGAGTAGAACAGGAGATGTTAATTTTGGGCCTACATGTGTACCCATCTGATAAACTCACATGCATGCACACAGATACAAACATGGATACATACATGCACGTACTACATATACTTGGCAAAAAAAATTTTAAACCATAAATAAATAAAGGTATGGAGTTTACCATGTAGACTAAGTAATCACACAGGAAATTCCTGTGCCTCAGACCTTGTAATATCACACTGTAAATCAGATATGGAACTGCAGTGGAAGATTATTGACTTGAGGAGATACACTTACCAGCTTCTGCAAAAAGTAATCAAAGTGCTCTTGATACAGTACAGTTTATTCTTTTTCCAAAGTGATAGTTATTCTTTAAGAAGTAGTTAGTGTTTGTCTTCACTAATTAGCTCTTTAAAGGTGGTGCCATTTAAACTAGAACTTTCAGAGCCCCAATGTTTAAATGAGTAAACATCTCTTATCCAGACATGCTAAGCACAGGCTTTGCTGAGAAGAGCGGTGGCTTGTCAGGGCTGCACTCTGCTGAATGCACCTTATTCAGGAAGACCACTCCTCACATGTGCTTGAGAGTCATTGATTTTTTTTTTTATTTTGTTTTACTTTAACTTGTATCTGTTTTATGTAGGTGATATTAAGAGGTTGTGTGTGTGTGTGTGTTTGTGTGTGTATGTGTGTGTACATGTGCATGCACTCGTATGCTCTGGTGTATGAGTAGAGGTCAGGGGTCAGCTTTGTGGGGTCTTTTCTCTCCACCTTTGCATGAGTTCTGAAGACTCAATGCAGGCCATGGATATTAGTCAGGGTTTATCAGAGGAACAGAAGCAATGGAGTGAATACTTATTTATTATGTTATAAAGTCAGCTTCTGTTAAAATAGTAGCATTTGTCCCACAGAGACTGAGAACCTGGTGATTTCTTGATCCTTTAGGTGGGGCACCTCAGCAGTTGGAGGCATCCCATAGTAGCTGTCTCTTTCTGCAGAGGCTGTGAGGTCTCCCACCCCACGTCCACTAAGGTAATCAGGACAGTTCTTCACATGAGGCTCCCTACCCAGGTGATTCTGATTTGTGGCAAGTTGATATTAAAACTAACCACAGTCTCACACAATTTTGCCAGCTCTGATTTTTTTTTTAAGGACAGAGCATAAAATACGGGGTGGCAAATGCAAATGATCTGCCCCTACTGAGATGCAGTCAGAGTCATTCGAGTGAGAAACCATTGCAGTGCACCTTGGTTTTTTTTTTTTTCCTTTTTTTTCTTTTTGGTTTTTTGAGAGAGGGTTTCTCTGTGTAGCCGTGGCTGTCCTGGAACTCACTCTGTAGACCAGGCTGGACTCAAATTCAGAAATCCGCCTGCCTCTGCCTCCCAAGTGCTGGGATCAATGCGTGTGCTACCACTGCCCATCAGCAGCGCATTTTGTTAACAAGCAGGTAAAAGTTAAGCTGAGTGGCTGCAAAAATACAGGGATACCAAGTAATATAGTCCCTGCACTTGGGAGATAGAGGAAGGGGAGTCAGGACTTCAGTACCTGAGTTTACCTGAGATCATGCTTCAAAAGTACAAATGAGAAAAGAGACAGAAGAAAGTCAGGCTAAATGCAAGCTAGTCTTATGTCAACTTAACATACAAACTAGAGTTATCTGAGGGAACTCAATTGAGAAAATGCTTCCATAAAATTGGACTGTAGGCAAGGCTGTAAGGCATTTTCTTAGTTAGTGACTTATGGTGGAGGGTCCAGCCCTTTGTGTGTGGTGCCATCCCTACGCTAGTGCTCCTGGGTTCTAGAAGAAAGCAGGCTGAGCAAGCTGTGAGGAGCAAGCCAGTAAGCACCATCCTCCATGACCTCTGCATCAGCTCCTGCCCCTGGTTCCTGCCCTGTCTGAGTTCCTGTCCTGACTTCCTTTGATCATGAATAGTAATGTGAAAGTGTAAGCCAAATAAACTCTTTACTCCCCAAGTTCCTTTTTGGTCATGGTGTTTCATTTTAGCAATAAAAATCCTAACTAAAACAAACTACACACCCATTGGGCAGGAGGTGATAAGGGGGGGGAGGGTACACACACAGTGTGTAGACACATTTCTCAAGCACATCACCTGTAGCTGCTATAGCTTTATCCAGAACAAGTCATGTCCATGCTGTCTGGACTTTTTTCATGGACATAGGGGCTACAGTGCTGTTCAGGTTCTTCTTGCTCCTGAGTAGTAAGGTCTGAATTTCCATTTTTGTCTTCATCTTAAAGATCACAGAAGTCCTGAAAGGGTGGGAACTGCTAGCTCCTTTTCTTGGTGCAGTTGCTTGAGACCCAGACCTCTGCAAAAAACAGTGACTGCTCTTTATCATTGAGCCACCTCGCCAGTTCTGTGGAAATTTCAGTCTGTAGCAGGTAAAGCAGGGGCTTCATTCCAAGACCCTGGTGGCATGGCACTGGGCTCCAAAAGCACCACTGAAAAATCACTGAGCTGTGTTGCATAGACAGTGGGAGAATGACTGAGAAGTTATTTAAATGCATCCTATTATAGCTTTCCACAAGTTATGTTCTTATAGGCACTGATAAATCAGAATCTTCATAATTTAAAGCCAATTGAAGCATGATAAAGAGTAACAGTACTGCTAATAAAGCCATTCTGTAGATGTAAAATAATATTTTGTGAGTGGAGGCCAGAGGGTGACATCAGGCGTCTTCCTGTGTTGCTTCCTGTCTTATGTTTTGACGAAGGGTCTTTCACTGAACCCAGGGCCTGCTGATGAGGCGAGATTGGCTAACTGTAGAATGTTGAAAAGTTTAAAAGCTGCTGTGCCCAGCTTTTAGAAAAATATTTTATGCGTATCTGTGTATGCCTGATGGCATGTTTGGGCACTGAGTGTAGGAACCTGTAGAGACCAGAAGAGACTGTCAGGTCTCTACAGCTGGAGCTGCAGTTGCTCGTGACCCAGATCTCTGCAAAAAGCCATGCATCCTCTGTACCATTGAACCACCACTGTGCTCCATGCTCAGCTGAGTTTTTGTAGGAGGGCATGTACAGGGAGGTGGTACAGGCGCTGGGAGTGAAAGTCATGCTTTTATAGCAAACACTGTGTCCATTGAGCCATCTTGCATGATAGTACAGGCTGTGTGCTTCCAGATCCTTAGGATGTGGGGTGAGGTATGCGGCCAGCCCTGTTGTCATATTACCTGTCTTCTTTGCTAAGATTTAAGGTAAATTACAGAATATTGACCCCACTCAGAACAACTAAACCATAGGTGTACCTGGTGAGGTTAGTCCATATTCTCAGCAGGTGTGGTCACACCTAGCCTGGGAGACTCCCTGCCACATAGTACAAAGTGTCCTCTGAGCTGTTAGTAATGAGAAGTAGCTCTGTGCTTGTGACATGGTTACCATCATTGGAAAGTTCCCTAGCATCGTAAGGATGATGAGACTGTTGTGTAGGAAGGGCCGAATGATGAGTAGCTGGCAGCAGACATTGGGCCATGCTGTGGAGCAGCCTGTCAACTGCTCCTCAGTGTCAGCCTAGGCTTCATTATGAGTACCAGCCCAGCCTGTCTGAAACCAAAAAATACACAAACACACCCCGTGAAAACATATGGTAGGAATATTATCTTTGATGTCATCTCTAAGAATTTACTTAAAATTTCAGTTATTACTAGTTTCCAGCCTTTGGGTCTAGTCCTTGTTAGCTTTCCACACCCTCTCCTAGGCCAAGTAGGAAGGACCTCTTTGGAGCCAGCTAGCTCCATTGCAAGAGTGGCTGTCCTAGGCTGGCTACTGTGCATTTTTTCCACTGCCTTCCTTCACTATGTGCTTAGTTCAGTAGCTGAGTCCATCCAACAGAAGATGCAGAACAGTTGTTAATGTGATCCTGGCCCTGCTGCATGAAGTCCAGTACTTCAACAATGCCAGACACAGAGAGCATGTTTAGTGAATGTTTAACGAACCACTTTAGGGCAGGTTGTAGTAGTAATGATTTCAATATCTAGTGACAGAGCAATCAGTGTTCATGGCTGAGCAAAACATTCAGGCTCTCTTCAAAGCCAGTCAGCAGATCACTGCACAATCCAGGGAGACCAGTTAGTTCACTTTTCCACCCAGTAGTCATTTACTTTTACAGTTGTGCTTATGTAGAGTAAAGGTCAAAAGGAAAGGTGTGTTGAAGGCAGTAGCATTAGTCCTTTGCCACAGCAAAAGTCTCAGTGTGCTATTGAAAGAGCTGCAGAATTCAGGCAGCTTGTTCTTCCTTTCCTTTCCTTTCCTTTCCTTTCCTTTCCTTTCCTTTCCTTTCTTCTTTTTTCTTTTTCTTTCTTTTTCTTTTTCTTTTCCTTCTCTTCCCTTCCCTTCCCTCCTTCCCTCCCTCCCTTCCTTCCTTTCTTCCTTCTTTCTTTCCTGTGATGGGGTTAATGTGTAGCTTTGGCTGGCCTGGAACTTGCTAGAAGTCCTTCCTTCCTTCCTTCCTTCCTTCCTTCCTTCCTTCCTTCCTTCCTCTTTTCTTTTCTTCCCTTTCCCTTTCCCTTTCCCTTTCCCTTTCCCTTTCCCTTCCCCTTTCTCTTCCCCTTCCCCTTCCCCTTTC
>NW_021604753.1:1381216-1389366 GCF_004785775.1 Grammomys surdaster | reverse complement strand
CTTCCCCTTCCCCTTCCCCTTCCCCTTCCCCTTCCCCTACCCCTTCCCCTTCCCCTTCCCCTTCCCTTTTTCTTTCTTTCTTTTTTCCTGTGATGGGGCTAATGTGTAGACCAGGCTGGCCTCATGCTGGGATTAACAGTGTGCACCTCTATTTTTAATGACAGTTGATGAGTGACAGGCCTTGTGTGTGCTAGGCAGGCCCTCCCCACTGAGTTTTAGCCCAGTGCTCTTGTTACTTTCTGTTTCATGAGTTGTGATAAAACACTGAACAAAACCATCTTGAGAGAGGAAGGTTGTTTTGTTTTTAGCTTGCGAACTGACTTAGGAGTTGCATATTTGTCTGCTTCACTGTTTTCTTTTTGCTGCCACTGGGACTCCAACCTAGGACCTTGCTACACATCTGCCCTTCACTAACTTTTGTATATAGACATTGTTGTTAGGTGCCACCCTCCTAGACACACTGCCCCCATCTGTATGGCACCAGGTTTGCTTGTTTGATGGACGAGTCACCACAGGACCTATGGACTTCAGACATTCCCTCCAAGGACAAGGAATTGAGAGGGTCAGTAGACCCTCCTCATTGGCCACTTCTCCCAGACTACTGGATGTAACTCTGCTTGTGTGTGGCCTCTGGATACTGGGGAGGGTCTAGAGCATGTAGGCTGGGAAAAACAAGGAAAAGGGGGCTTTTTCTGAGTGGTTATGGGGAAACCATCATCCAGTCTGCCTTGGAGTCACTTGTCTGTTCCTGTCTGTAAGTCCTACCCATGCTCTGTAAGTAAGCATGGTAAACTGATTGGTTCCCAGACTGAACTTTGGTGGAATTGTACTTTGGTTTGCCATTGGACCATTAGGAGGAGAAGGTAGATGTTATTTGTTGTGTTAATTATTTAAAATCGGCCACCGGTGATCAAGCTGACTATCTAAGCTGCAGCGGCTCTGCCTAGTTCAGCTGCCATGTTCTGTGGCCAGAGGCCATGTGCACGCAGCAGCTAGAAATGACCAGCCAGAAACACCAGCCCTGCTACCCACGAGATGCCAGCGTGGGAGATGGCTATGCCAATTTTCCACGAGATGCCAGCATGGGAGATGGCTATGCTAATCTTCCACACTGTCTCCACAAGGCTGGGCATTGCCCAGACCATCCCGCCATCCATGTGGGCCCAGTAAGAAAATGAGACTCTAATGCTTAAAGATTAATCAAAGGCTTTATATGTTTGGTAATGATTAATAACAAGATGCCCACTCAATCAGAAGTGTAACCCAATACCCAACCTAGATATACCAACTACGCTTGACTGCGGGAGACACGTGAACATCCACCTCCATTTTCCCTTCTCTCCCATTCCTCTCCCCAGCTACTCCTCTTCCTTTTCCTCTTCCTCTCCTTACTCCTCTCACCTTAGCTCCTCCTACAGTTGTTTACATTCCCCCTAAAGGAAGGAATTCTTAAGACACCACCTCTCATCTCTCCCTACCCCATATTCCCAACCCTCCCCCCACCTCCCTGTTATAAAACAAAGAGAACTTAACTCTTTTCTTAACCTGACTGCTGTACTGAATTGAACGGAACCACTAGGATGATGCTGGATAGAACCGAGTGTAGACATCCATGTCTTTTCCTCCATCTAAAGGAAGCATCCTGCATAGGTGTGGTGCGAACTGTAGGGTTCTGTGGATTCCTTTATCAATTTGAGTCCTCTTCCATTCTTGCTGTGCATTGCTTTTAGCTAGTGTTAGATTACATGGTAAATTGTCTCTGCATCTGCTGAGATAATCATATGGTTGGTTTTATTTGTTGTTTTTCCTTTGTTTGCATTTCTGAGCTTGTTAGTGTTGTGGATTTTATCACTTTCCAAATGTAACCATTCTTAGCATCGACCCTATTTGGCCATGATGTATTAGTACCTGTTTAATATGCTATTTTGTTTACTTGGTTAAAATTCTGTTTTTAGTTTTATTTATTTTACATTCTGTCTGAAGTTTCTCCTCCCTCCTCTCCTCCTAGGCCCTCCCTTCCAACTCTCCCCAACCCCAGCCCCCATCCACACCTCTGTTTCTTTTCAGAAAGGGCAGGCCTCCATGAACATCAACCAGCCATGGCACATCATGTTTCAGTAAGACTAGGCATTTCCTCTAAAGTGAAAACTTCTGGTTTCTTTGGGAAGTCAGTTAATGTCAAATGATGTTTTGCTAAAGCAGACAGTTGAAAAGACTCCTGATGAAGGATTATAAATATAACCCCACAGACAGTGGGAGATGGAACATTGGTTTGCTTTGCTCCACGTTGCTGTCTTTGCTAACACACGTATGTATTGGTTCACCTTACATTGAGTTGTTGAGCTCTGTTTGTGGTGATACGAGAGAGAAACTCATCAAAGAACTTTTTGTGAGGTTCCTGAGGCTTTCCTGGCCTCACCCTGGGCTGGTTGTCAAGCCTTGAGGTTTCTTCAGGATTGAACAACAGCTGCTGATTTGTGTGCTGCGTGGTGTCTGCCTGCCGAGAAGACTGGACTGAAGCTACTGGTTGTATTTGGTGTTTGCTATGGGTCTGAACTGCTGACAAAGACGATTGAGCTTGACCCCAAAGAGCTATTGTTAAACAGGTCCACTTCCCCTATAGCCTAATAACTTTTTTCTTTTACTACCTCTGGTAGGTGGTGGGCTAGAGGAGACGATGAACCCTAAAGTAAATTGAGAAAAATTTATGCCTACATTTCTTTTTATTAAGGCTAGACAAGGCAACCTAGTAGGGGGAAAGGGTCCCAAAGACAAGCAACAGAGTAAGAGACACCTCTTGTTCCTGTGGTTTAGGAATCCCACAAGGAGACAACTGTAACATGTTCAAAGAGCCTAGGTCAGTCCCATGCAGGCTCCCTGGTTAGTAGTTCAATCTCTGTGAGCCCTTATGGGCTCAGATTAGTTGATTCTGTGGTTTCTGTGGGTTTCTTGTGGTGCCCTTGACTTCTCTGGCTCCTACAGTTTTTCCTCCCCTTCTTCCACAGGATTCCCCAAGCTCCTCCTAGTGTTTGGCTGTGGGTCTCTGTATCTGTTTCCATCAGTTGCTGGATGAAGCCTCTCTGCTGACAGTAGGGCTAGATGCAAATCTATGAGTATAGCAGAATATTATTAGGAATCATTTCATTCACTTTATGTTTGGTTCTATCATGGTCTCTGGCCTATTCAGTCTCTTATCAGCTGGTGCCCTGACTTGAGGGAGTTGGATCCCCCACCTAGCCACGTAGTAATGGGTGACTACTCCTTTTCCCTATCCTTCTCTCTACTGGATATAATCAACACCACACTCTGACTGCTGCCTAATCTTCCAGATCCAGTACTCTTTGAGCTTTCTCCGCTGAGTCATGGACGTGCCAGAGCAAAGACCAGACCTTTGTTCTGGGGGAGACTTTGATACAGAGACATCTTATCTGAGGTTACTGCCCCCTAAAAACTGTTGATCCCAGACTATTGGGTTGTGACAGCATCTCTGAAAAATGCTGGAAAGATGGGTGCTGGTGGGTCTAAAATTGATCCCCAGATGTCTCTTGGATGTCTGCTGCAAAAATTACCCCAGGTACACGCCATGCTTGTCTCTCTGGGTCTGGGTTACTTCACTCAGGATGATCTTTTCCACTTCCATCCATTTGCCTGTAGATTTCATGATGTCATTGTTTTTAATAGCTGAGTAGTGTCAGTGTACCACAATGTACCTCATTGTGTCAATGTACCACATTTTCTGTATCCATTCTTCGGTTGAGGAACATCTAAGTTGTTTCCAGTTTCTAGCTATTACAAGTAAAGCTGCTATGAACATAGTTGAGCAAGTGTCCTTGTAGGATGAAATATCCTTTGAGTATATGCTCAGGAGTAGTATAGCTGGGTCTTGAGATCAGTGGATTCCCAATTTTCTGAGAAATTGCCATATTGATTCCCAAAGTAGCCGTACAAGTTTGCACTCCCACCAGTAATGGAGGAGTGTTCCTCTTTCTCCACATCCTTACCAGATGTGATTTTGATCTTAGCCATTCTAACAGGTGTGAGAAGGAATTTCAGACTCATTTTGACTTGCATTTCCCTGATGACTAAGGCTGTTGAACATTTCTTTAAGTGCTTTTTGGCTTTTAGGGATCCCTCTATTGAGAACTCTCCATTTAGATCTGTACCCCCTGTTTTAATTGGATTATTTGGTTTGTTGGTGTCTAGTTTATTGAGTTCTTTATATATTTTGGATAACAATCATCTGTCAGATGTGGAGTTGGTGAAGATCTTTTCCCATTCTGTAAGCTGCCATTTTGTCCTTTGCCTTACAAAAGTTTTTCAGTTTCCTGTGGTCCCATTTATTAATTGTTAATCTTAGTGCCTGTGCCATTGGTGTTCAGGAAATTGTCTCCTTTGCCAATGTGTTCAAGACTTATTCCACACTTTCTCCTCTATCTGATATTATTTTGAGTTCTTTGATCAACTTGGGCTTGAGTTTTGTGCAGGGTGATAGATATGGATGTTTTTGCATTCTTCTACATGCAGACATACAGGGAGACCAGCACCATTTATTAAAGATGCTTTCTTTTTTCCAGTGTGTATTTCTGGCTTTATTAAAAAACAGACAAACAAACAAACAAACGAAAAGAACAAAACATGTGTCCACAGGTGTGTGGATTTGCTTCTTTTTTTTTTTTTATTCGATTCCATTGATCAACCTTTTTATGCCAATACCATGCAGTTTTGTTTGTTGGTTTTATTACTATTGCTCTGTATGTAGTACAACTAGAAATCAGTCACGGCAATAGCTCCAGATGCTCTTTTATTATAGGATCATTTTATTAGCTATCCTGAGCTTTTTGGTTTTCCATATGGAGTGTTATTCTTTCAAGGCCTGTAAAGAATTGTTTTGGAATTTTAATGGGGATTGCATTGAATCTGTAGATTGCTTTTAGTAGGATGGCCCTTCTTATGGTGTTAATTCTATCAATCCCTGTGCATGGGTGATCTTTCCATCTTCTGATATCTTCTTCAATTACCTTCTTCAAAGGCTTGGAGTTTTTATTACACAGGTCATTCACTTGCTTGGTTAGAGTTATACCAAGATATTTTACATTATTTGAGACTATTGTGAAGGATGTTGTTTCCCCGACTTCTTTCTCAGCCCATTTATTGTTTGTATATGGGAGACCTACTGCTTTTTTTGAGGTCATTTAGGAGTTCCCTGGTAGAATTTTTGGGGTCACTTATGTATACTATCATATCATTTGCAAATAGTGACACTTTGACTTTTTTATTTGTATCCCCTTGATCTCCTTCAGTTGTTGTCTTACTGCTCTAGCTAGAACTTCAAGTATTACGTTGAACAGATACAGAAAGAGTGGGCAGCCTTGTCTTGTCCTTGATTTTAGTGGGATTGCTTTAAGTTTCTCTCCATTTAATTTGATGTTGTCTATCAGCTTGCTGTAAATTGCCTTTATTATGTTTAGGTATGTGGCTTGTATCCTGATCTCTGTAAGACTTTTATCATGAAGGAGTGTTAGTTTTTGTCAAAGGCTTTTTCAGAATCAAATGAGATGATAATGTGATTTTTTTCTTTCAGTTTATTTATATGGTAGATTACATTGACAGATTTTTGTCTGTTGAACCATCCCTGTATCTCTGGGATGAAGCTTACTTGATCATGGTGGATGATCTTTTTAATGCATTCTTGGATTCAGTTTGTAAGTATTTTATTTATTAAGTATTTTTGCATCGATGTTCAAGAGAAAAATTGATCTGAAATTCTCTTTGTTTGTTGAATAAAGACTCAATAAAGTGTGGTTAAGGTGTTAGGGTGATTGTGGCCTCATGAAATGAATTTGACAAAGTGTCTTATGTTTCTATTTTGTGGAATAATTTGAGGAGTATTGGTATTAGCTCATTGAAAGTCTGGTAGAATTCTAGGCTGAAACCATCTAGTCCTGGGCTTTTTTTGTTTGGGAGACTTCTAATGACTGCTTCTGTTTCCTTAGGGGTTATAGGTCTATTTAGATTTTTTTTTTATCTGCTCTTTGGCTTTTTTCTTCTTGGTGGCATCATTTTAGGAATTTGTCCTTTTCAGTTTGGTTGTTGAATTTATTGGCATCAAGTTTTACCAATATTCTCTTAATCCCTTTCATGTTTGTAGTGTCTGTGATTTCGCCTTTGTCATTTCCTTACAGTAGCCACCTACATTTCCTGGTCCCTCTGATTGGAAATTTATAAATATCATTTACCCTTTCGAGAACTTTCTTTTTTCATCTCCGTCCCTCCTTCCCTCCTTTTCTCTTTTCTGCACTTTTTCCCCTTCCCTCACTCTCATTCCTTTCCATTTTCTTCCCCTCTTCTGCCTTCCCCTCTTCCTCCCCAACTTGGATCTAGGAAGCCAGCACCTTATGCACATACCTCAGCCAAAGAACCAGCTTTTAATTTTTTAGGTTTTCTGTTTCATTAATCTTTCTGCCCCTATTCTCTTTCCCCGGCTTACTGAATGTCTATGCCACTTTAATAATTTCTCTTTTACTAAATTTTTTTCTGATTTTAAGAGTAAAGTATGGTTCCTTAAAGTTTTTTTTATTTAAACAGTTACCTCCTTAATACATAAAAAGGTTTTAAGGTTCAGAGAGTCATAACAGACAGCTGAGGTGTGCCCCACTGTCCCATGGCCACTGTGCTTTGATTGCTGTGATGGGCTAGACTGTTGAATCTTTACCTAGTGAGAAGCAGATGACAAGACCTTCAGAGAAGCAAAGATCCAAAGCCTTATTGGTCTGGGAGTTAACCTATTGCCAAACCTAATATTAGTTGTTTGAATTTATTTTACCTTGGCTACAGGCCTTTCTCTTAATATGTTGTATAATGAAAATTTATTAGAATATGCCAAGAGTACTTCTGCATACAAACAATGTTTTCTGGGGTCTGATAGGCAAACTAGTTTTTATTTCTATTGAGACTGTTAGTAGTGGTCATGGTATGGTAGTTTGAATAAGAATGGCCCCCATAGGCTCATAGGAATGCATAGTCACCTGGGAAATGGAACAGGGATGGGGTTAGAAGGATTAGGAGACCTTTTTGGAGGAAGAATGTCATTAGGGGGTGGGTGTTGAAGTTTTATAAGCCTATGCCACCAGTCCCTATCTGTCTGTCTCTCTGTCTTTCTGTCTCGTCTTTCTCTTCCCACTCTGCATGCTGATCAGGATGTAAAGCTCTCAGCTACTGCCCCAGTATCTGCCTGCATGTTGCTATGCTTCTTGTCATGATGATAATGGACTAAACCTCTAAAACTGTAAGCAAGCCCCATTACTTCTTTTATAATACTTGCCTTGGTCATGGTGTCTCTTCACAGCAACAGAACAATGACCAAGACACATGGTAGCTGTCTTTGTAACAGTATTTGTGTGTGTGACTGGCAAGATGTTGAATAGGAGAAAATCTGAGGTTTTTATAAGGACTTCTGTCAGCATAGCACCAGGGACATCTCACTTAGTAATGACTCTAACAAGTTATTTCTTGTCCAGTAGAAGTTGTAAGTTCAAAAACTAAGAAGTATCTTCATCATTAAAAGGACTCACTTTAGGTTATTTTATGGCAAAGTAGTACTAGAATACTTTAGCACCATCTTCTCATGTCTGTTTCTGAAAGCCAGATTCCTCTCTGTTCTCAAGGTACTGTATTAAGGGCTTCTAAAATATATGTAAAAGCCATTTTCAGAGAGGCAACCCCTTTGTCAATACAAAGGAAGAACAGGAGGAAAACCTAGAGAATTTATTTTGAATGATCATAAAGGCAAAGAGTGTATTGTTATTTTAGCTTTTCTTTTTAAAAGGCAGTTTGAGTTTTATTCAAGAAAAAGCTGCTCTCTTGACAATTTGAATCTCAGAATGGAAAAAAAAAATCAAACATGTTGTTTGTTTATGTAGAGACTGGGTCTCATGTTACCCAGGGTGCTTGCAAACCTGAACTCTACCGTGGAATCCTTGTACCTCATCCCAGGTGCTGGGATTACAGGTGTGAGCCATACCTAGTTTGTGTGCTGAGTCCTAAGGGGGCAGTGTGTGCTGGGCAAATCGTCTTCCAACTAAGCCACATCTCCAGCTCTCAAGCCCTTCCTTCCTTCCTTCCTTCCTTCCTTCCTTCCTTCCTTCCTTCCT
>NW_021604753.1:1380173-1381206 GCF_004785775.1 Grammomys surdaster | reverse complement strand
CTTCCTTCCTTCCTTCCTTCCTTCCTTCCTTCCTTCCTTCCTTCCTTTCTTTTCTTTTTGTTTAAGCTCATAATTTCTTAAAGAGCTGGGCAGCAATGGGAACAGTGGTAAGAAGCTGGCTGGCAGTGGTGACAGGACCAGGTCCTCAGCCTCTGGAGTTAGTAAACCCTGGCTTGGCCATTCTTTTATAAGAGAGGATAGCAGCACTCTGCTCCTGTTCTTTGTGGTACCAGCCAGTGGATGCTAATTCTTTTTGAGGCAGTCATTTTCTCTATCAAGGACTTGAGGAAATAATCAAGGGTCAAATGTAGATAAGACACTGCTTAGAATTTTTGTGTCTCAAAAGTGAATCCAGTTTACACATTCTGTCTACTTTTAGAATTACAACTGCATTTTTAATCAAACAAATGCAGCCAAATCTTCATGCATTTATACATGAACAAATGCCTTTCAAACTGGTAGGTCTTA
The DNA here is from genome assembly GCF_004785775.1 of Grammomys surdaster. Classification (NCBI taxonomy): domain Eukaryota; kingdom Metazoa; phylum Chordata; class Mammalia; order Rodentia; family Muridae; genus Grammomys; species Grammomys surdaster. Next base: position 1,380,738 of record NW_021604753.1, on the reverse strand, counting down.
AGTATTAGCAATTGGATTTCATTTCATTTGGTCTTGAACTTTGTAATGATGTATCTAAACATTGTGTGCTAAAAGAAATATTGCTGTCTTTCATATCCAGTGACTTGAAGTCATGTGTGCTCCTCACTCTTCCATTACTTGACAGGTGTTTTAGAATATGACATTTCTTCTTTGTTGGAACTTCCTGTTACTTGAGCTTTGAGGACAGTAAGGTGATGAATGATAAGTGTCTGCTCTTCCTCTCCCAGTGTCCTCTCCTCCCACTCATCTTTGTCCTTTAACCATCCTGTTTCTCAGCACTAACCCTTCCTGCACCTGCCTGCTCTTCTGACGGTGCTCTCTCACATTCCTCGCTCACTGTGTTGCAGTTTCCTTGCATACAGTTTCCTTGCATACAGTTTCCTTGCACACTGTTTCCTTGCATACAGTTTCCTTGCGTACAGTTTCCTTGCATACAATTTCCTTGCACACTGCTTCCTTGCATACAGTTTCCTTGCATACTGTTTCCTTGCATACAATTTCCTTGCACACTGTTTCCTTGCACACTGTTTCCTTGCATACAGTT
>NW_021604753.1:1379966-1380163 GCF_004785775.1 Grammomys surdaster | reverse complement strand
CACACTGTTTCCTTGCATACAGTTTCCTTGCATACAGTTTCCTTGCACACTGCTTCCTTGCATACTGTTTCCTTGCATACTGTTTCCTTGCATACAGTTTCCTTGCATACAATTTCCTTGCACACTGTTTCCTTGCACACTGTTTCCTTGCATACAGTTTCCTTGCATACAGTTTCCTTGCATACTGTTTCCTTGCA
>NW_021604753.1:1354184-1379866 GCF_004785775.1 Grammomys surdaster | reverse complement strand
GTTTCCTTGCACACTGTTTCCTTGCACACTGTTTCCTTGCACACTGTTTCCTTGCACACTGTTTCCTTGCATACTGTTTCCTTGCATACTGTGTTACAGTTGTCTGTTTTCTTGTCAGTCTTCCCAATAAATTGTAGGGTAGGAGTGAGTCTCACTCAGCTCCTATCCACCACCCAGCAGATGTTAAATAAAAGATTCCCAGGGCAGCGATATTGGTCAGGAAGAATCATCAAGCTCAGTGAATTGAGTTCAGAGAATGTGTTCTATCCTCATCCTTTTCATTTTGTTGCTGTGAGGATGAGCCTTCTGTTTCCCACAGGATGTTGACATCCATTGTGCCATCACTCCATGCTGCTGCTTTTGATGGCTTCTGTGGAACACATCTGGGCATACCCACTTGTGACATCAAGGGCCCCTGATTCCCCCTTTCCCCTTTTACACTGGCCAAATGGCTATAGACATCGGCTACTTTTAGTATCCGACAAAGCCAGCCCAGCAAGACTGCAATCAGGCAACACTGGTATTGAAATAGAAATGAAGAACATAGTGGTTTTAGAGACAAGTACCCCCATGGAACAGAATGGAGTTTGTGTGCTCTGCTACTACAGTCCTGGGTGATTACTCTGGGGAAGGAGCTTTGCCTGATTTCTGGATGGTAAGATCAGACTGACATGGAGTTCAAATAGAATCACATGATGAGACTGTATACCACTATAGTCTTCCTGATTGATAAACAGCAATTTTGATTGATTGAGTACTTGAACTAGAACACAAAAGCTGACAGAAGACAAAAGCTTGCAGATGAATGTTGCTGAGCAGTATTATACTGAAGAAGGTTTGGTGTGAGATCCTGGACTAAAGGTCTTCAGAGAGACTGAGCATGTGCTGCTTCAGCTGGGAAGAGTCTAGGAAGGCCTTGGTTGGTGGTGTCCGGGTTGACTGTTTCCCCTTTCCCTCCTAACCAGGGGCCATGTCATCCCAATGGGGCTGGCTCATCCCAGTGGGCCCACTCTTATTTGAAGGCTTTGTTTCCCAAATTTTTGACCTTTTGCTTTGTAAACTTGAAAGCATCCAGTTGTCAGGAAGAATTAGGACCCAGCTGGATGTATCCTTTAATTCCAGCCCTTGGGAGACAGAGGCAGGCTGATCTTTCTGAGTTCCAGGCTGACAAGGACTACATAGTAAGACCCTGTCTCAAAAAATAAAAAACTAACTGAGCATTATTTTCATCTGGAGACAGCTATTTTTAATGATATTAGAAATAAGTTTGGGGTTGCAAAGAAAGAGAATAGCACTTCCATCAAAGTATCTTGACAAGGCAAAGGTTTGCTCTTGATCAAGAGGGTATGCTCCTCATAAAGCAGGAAAGAGCACATCCAGGCAGATGTGCACTTGGCTTTTATTCTAACTCGGGGGTGACTGTTTTTTCTCCCTGGTTAGATATTGCTGACCTCATAGTCTTTGAAATTGCCTAGTTTGGTTTGTTTTTGTTTTTATTTTTGTTTTTAAGGGCAAAATTGACAGGTGGAAAGGGAAGGGGGAAATGATATAACTACATTTTAATTTCAAAAAATTAAAAATTGTAATAATTATTTTCCAAAGAGGGGGAAGACTTAGACAAAGGACACTGAAGGAAATTGGGAAGGGTGAGCTACCTAGGTCACTTAAGCTCTAAGAATGCAGCAGGGCCTTTGAATAAGCAAAGGTTTCTTTCATCTGAGAGAGAAGAGTAGAACATTTGCATAAAAGTCTTACAGGGAAAGGCGATAAAAATATTTGAATTTCTTGTCATAAACACAAGTTTTACAGTGTTTAATAGAAAAGACTAACAGTGTTTCCTGCAATGGTAAGATTTGAGAAGGATGGTTAAAAGCTTTGAGAGCTTGGTGTAAGTTTTAGTTGAGACCTCTTTCTGTAAGATTTAGCTTGCTGTGGGCCTCCACTTTGTGACCTGCTCCTGGCCCACCAGTTCTCCTTGGGTATGATGATTTTTCACATTGCAGAACCATAAGGGAACATGGCAGTGACTTGGGCCTTTGCACCTTTGCTTGGAGCTCCAGGAGGCTGTCAGTGTTGGCCAATAGTTAGGGGTAAAAGGACTAGATGGAAAGAAGGGAGCCTTCTTTTTTTACAATGTGAACTGATGTGGTAGAAATTAAATGTGTAATATAGAAGTCAGTAAGCACTCTGAACCAACTTCAGAATGAAAAATTAGTCACATGTAGCTGCCACAGCTCTTGTGGCTGAGGCAGGAGGATTCCAAGCTAGCCTGGGCCACAGAGTGAGAGTCCATCTCAAGAAATCAAATACCAAAAGGATGAAAATCCATTCGTTGTCTATGTTTCGATTGTTGAGTTAGTGAAGCAGTGTCTCTCGCCTGCTCATTCATGCTTCAAGTGAGCCCTAAGAGCTGTCTCCATCCATCTCTCGCTGTGGAGCGCCTGGGACTGTCTTCTATAAAAGGTCAATTTTCACAAGTATGTGATGTTCATCTCAAAATAAAATACCCTCATATATGGTGTTTGTTTGTTTGTTTGTTTGTTTGTTTTTTTCAGGTCAGGATCTGAAATACAGTAGTAAAACAGTTACACTGTCCTCATATATACTTCAAATGTCATGAGACTCTACCCTTTGTTTAATGGATGCCCTAGTTAGTGTTTGTTTGAAGGTGGACATTTTATTGTTTTTACTAAAGTTAGTTTTTAAAGAGGTTGTTAGAGGAAGACAAATGCTGCAGTCTGTCTCTTCATACTTAGGAACAAAAGCAAGTGATTAAGTATTTTAGTGGGTTGAACCTTAAGGTAATGCTTGCCTTCCCCACTATTATAAGGATCACTTGGCCCAGTTGCTATGGAAACACATTTAAATTACTGAAAGATAGGATGTAGATTTTGATACTGGTTTGTGAAAAATAATACTGCATACCAAGGATCTAAATGCTACCCCAACAGTTAGTTCAGGGACAGGTGTTGACTGCACTTGCCGTGCCATCACAGTACAAAGAAGGTTCTTGGTCTCAATGGTTTAGCTTCTTCTGGGGGTGACAAGCAGGTAGGTGAGCAGGACAGCAGATACAGAGGCAGCTGGAGGATTGCTCTCAGAAAGTCAGGAATGCCACACTCACAGGTGGGGTGAAGCCTGCATTCCCACCAAGGAAGCTGCTAGTGTGGGCAAAGAGGAGAAGGAAGGTTCATCTAAATCAGTTCTTTTAAATCACAACTCTGGCCAACACAGCTAGAAAGTATTGGTGGGATTTTAAGTATCTGAGTTCATTAGCCTGGATCAGCCACCAGTAGGCCACTAGAGAGTGCACCTCATGCTCTAGTGTGACTTCTAAGCCTCCTAGGGCTGCTGTGTGATTAAGAGAGGCAATTCTTAAGCACCAGGTGTTCTTGTAGCAGCAATGGTCCTGTCACTGTACACTTATCTCCTCTGGGTGTTTTTTCTAACAAGTTAGCTCACCGTAGTACTACAAACAGTACTAGAGACTGTTTATAGTTAGCTGTTGGATGCCTGCCTTGTGCTAAGTATTGGGCTTGGATTCAGAGAGGGGAGGTATACATAGTGTCTATTCTTATTCAGCTTTTGGCCAGGTTCAGAGTGAGCATGAGCAGATATGAGAGATAGTGTTGGATGGCCATGTATGCAAGTATTCAGTGTGCTGATTGAGGAAGCACACCCATATAGCTTGTGTATTGTTTTCAAGGAAGCCTTGGCATGGTCGCCAAAGAGGACTGACTCTGCACTGAAACGGCAGTCTGAGGGGAAGGGTGAACTTTTCCTGTGTGGTGGGCCTTCCAGCCTTGTGAGGGGCAGTTATATGCATGCCGTGCTGAGGGGCCGGTCATCCAAAGAGCACCACTGCAGAGGGCAGCTACATACCTGAAAGAAAGGGCTCAGCACAGCCTTTTCTGACAGTGGTTTTCACCAGAGTTGAGACACTAGATAGGAGGTGAATAAAGTTGGGACTGCTAATGGTAATCAGTGACAGACTTCATATTGTTCTTTAATAAGCATGTCAAAAACATGTGTCAAAGGCCATCCTGTGCTAGCTGCTATGTTGAGTTAGGAATAGAAGCACAGGGAAGAAGGTCAGTAGCTTCCAGTCTTACAGGCAGAAGGAAAGGTGGAAGCAAGTGTGTAGGACACGCCAGGCAGCTGATACAGAGGGAGCAGAGAGAGCAGGCTCCTGGTGCAAGGTCCTCAGGAGAGGGCACTTTGAAAGCTATAGGGAGTGCTAGAAAACACACTTAACTTCTTCTAGAATAGCTTTCTGTCTTCTCCAACTGTCCAGTCCCAGAGGACAGGAAACAATGACTTCATTCCAGATATTGGCTACCATTGCCTAGTCTGGGGCCTCTTTTGCTTAGGCATTAGTGATTGACTCCAGTTCTCCCAGGTATGGGAGCAGTCAGCCAGTTGAACTGCTATGCCAGGTGCTCGAGGCAATAGAAGAGTAGGCTTGGTGTGGGTTGAACAGCATCCAGGAGACTGAAAAATTGATAGTTTTGCATACATATTGCTTTTTCCTAAACAATCAGTTCTAGAATTCTCTTCCACACATAAGTCCTTCATATTTAGAGATGACCTTGTAGTGTTCAGGAAAGACTACTGCAAGAACTTAAGGTTGGATTTCATCATAAGGTCAAGTTCAATTAACAGCCCTGACAGAGAATTTCTAAGTGTGTGGTAGTGACATCCTAAAGCACGCAAAGCTGTTCATGCTAGTGGATAGACCAGTTGTCTTTCTGGCCCTGCACCTGTTAGCTGGAATGAGGCTGTGAGCACTAGCTAGTCCAGAACCTGCTTACTCTGTAGGAAACTGGAAGAAGACAATTAAGTTCAGTACCTCAAGGAGGTTACCTCCCTTTCCATTCAGATTCAGAATCCTGGGTTTGTGTTTTTGATTGTTTGTTTTGTTTTTTTTAACCTTCATTTTTAGATACATTTAAAAAAAAAGAAACAATTGAATATTACTGGAGTTAAAGTCTAAAAAGCAGCTGTGTTTAACAGGGAATTTAGTCTATGTATGTGTATGTTTTGATCAAAACAGTTTTATGACAATAGGAACAACTATGCCAACAAAGAAAACCTTGCTGTTATCTGCCCTAACAAGAATAGCACCTCAGTATTTGGGACATTTAAAACTCAAAGTATTAATGTCTTATTTCCAGGAAGAAAATGTGAGCTCCTTTAGATAACAATCTAAAAATTGTATAATTTATTTAAAGTTTTGTACTACATTTCTGTTTTATTAGTTTCTCTTTCTATTCCTGACTTGATTTAAATATCACAATCATTAGAAGAAATTGCTCTTTAAAAGGACTTAATGGTTTACGTGTCTATCTTCATTGTTTTTTAGTATTCCGTTTAAAAAACACAGAAATTCTTTTTATACAGGAAGCTGAAAAAGCAGCTTGTTCTAGAGGAAACTGGTGTATGGTTCCTTCCTGTTCAAACTCTAAACTGGATACTTTTCGTTGCCTTTAAGTTCAAGGACACAGTTTGCGTGAGTGAAAACAAGCTGAACAGCATGTGCCACTTAGCCACAGAGAGACATTTCAGGTTAGAGTTTTGAGGTGCTTCACACATGTGTGGCCAGAACATCCAATGTCAATATGAATTGTATGAGGAAGGAAGGTAAGATGAGAACAAATCCACAGTCCAGTCTGGTGTCTTGATTGGGTTCATTCAGCTGCACTGGCTGCTGTCACTACGGACTGGTACTTTGAAAAATTGTCTGTGGAAACACAGAATTGGCAAGTTGCTCAGAGGAATTCATGTGTTTTACAGTTCTTTCTCTTTATGTGTTTTGTTACGGTTTAGGGGATTAGCAAGAAGACAAACAAAAAATAGTGCTCAACAATTTTCCTATAAAGTATTGAGCATTGTGGACTTGACCCAGCCAGCTGCTAATAAGTTCAAACAATCTCAACCTGATGTAGGCCTGTCTACTCTCAGCACCTGTTCTAGTGTAGCCTATTTGCTAGGGCCTTGGAACCTCATATATGCCCTTGTCTGAGATGGCCAGGTTCTAGAAGAGGTGGTAATAAGAGTGTAGGAGGCGTCAGGAGATGGGTTCTTGTTCCTGCTCTGTCATAGCTAGTGACACAGGTGACAAATCACTTCTGTGCCTTTGCTTCTCTTTTAGACTCAAGGGAGCTGAAACCTGCAACTTCAGCCTTACATGTTACATGTGCTGTGACTCCCATGTAACATTGTGCCCTCTCTGTGTGGAATTGGCATGTGGGCTTGACTCCTCCATCAGGACTGCTAGTCACTATGCTTGCAGTGTTTCCCCTTGCAAATGTCTGTCTGTCCCTCCCTCCCTTCTCATCTCCCTGCATCTCACCAGCTGTTGTGTTTTCAGGATGCTTACATTATGAGCCTGCGTTTCCCTAGCTTGTTACAGTCCGTTGTGCATCCCTGTCCCCTCTGCCTCCGTCCAGCCCACTCTGTCCTTTGCTTTCCTGTTCTGTCCAGCTCTGAGCTTTGGGTCTTACACTGCTCTGGTCATGAGTGTGTCCTCATTCAGAAATCATCTCTCTGCTCTGGCTTTCAAGATCTTCTGTGAGTGAGCCTACCCTATCCATCCTGCTGTAGTCACTGTCATGTGGGCTCTGCTTTGCATGTATGAGCACATGTATGTGGTACTTGCCTTTGTGGTATGTGGCGGGGGAGGGGAGGAAGGGGGGAAGGGGACAGAGAGGGAGTGTGAGTTAGGCCAGAAGTTGACTAAAGGGGTCTTACTCTGTCATTCTCCAGTATGTTTTTTGAAACTGAAAGTGGGTCTGCCAGTTCCACTGGGCTGTCCAGCCAGTGAACCCCTCACCACCGTAGGGCACAGATGTGGGCCACCATGCCCAGCTTTGGTATGGGTGCCAGGGGTCCTCATGCATAAAAAGCACTTCAGTTACTGAAACATCTCCTGCACCCAGCTGCTTTATTCTTTTTTTGTATATCTCTGCACGAAAACTTCAGATTAATCAAAGAATGAAGAGTGGTATAGGATAATTGAATAGAGCCCCAAAGAGAAGGCAGAGGTGACAGTGGAGGTACTTTTGAAAGTAGCAAAGAGCATTGGGAGCCACTGGGTAAGAGCAGGTAGATAGATATTAGCCATGCAGGATTTTGAGTCATAGAGAAGAAGTTTTTAGACTCATGATCACCGCCGAATACGTTGTCTTTCAATGGAATAGAAGCCAAATCTATTAGTTGTGAAAGGTGAGATATGGTACTAGGGCATGAGAGAAGTGGAAATCCCCATTCCCGTTAGTGGGGCCTTCCCTGCATGTGCATACAAGATCTCCTGAGTAAGCGTAGAGAAACAAGTTGCAGCTCATTGGTGTGGGTTTGTGGTGGAATCATTTTTTTCAATTCAGTGTTTGCCTTCATGGATCTGATAGGAGAACTACCAGAGAGTGGCTGCATCCTCTCTACAAGCACACCAGGTTCTAGACTGGGTAAGGGTGTGTGTGAAAGTGGAGATGGCTGGCTAACTAAGAGGGAGGAGCTGTTAAGGCTTCAAAGTTGGTCCCTTTTCCTTCATTCCACACTCACTTCCTCCTGTGTCTCTGTCCTTGACTCACCTTCACTTCGTGTCTCCACCCACACTCTAGTCGCCATGCCATCATGTGTGCCAGTGTCTGCCACCACACCTGCATGTTGGGAGCAGTAGAGGGAGACATGGGGTTATCTCAGAAGGAAGGAAGGGTAGGTCGATGGGTCCCCTTTAGAGGGGAATGACCCAATGGGAATATCCATGCCGGTGATGGATAGTCTCAGCTGCCAATCGAGACACTCCTTGTATGTGGCTGCCTTCCCCTTACCTAACAGTACAGTTTTACTGACTTGTGTCCTGTGTTGTTAGTTTTTTTCCTGATCAGGAGTGGGTATGGAGCAGGGTACAGTGTTTAATCTGTGCTGAGGTTCTGCTGGACAGTCCCAAAGAAACTATATCATTTGAGTGGCCATGAACCAGAAGGAGAGACTATATGAGGGACAAGGGAGAGAGGTAATGGGATCTGAGGTATGGAGGTCCCAGAAGGTTACAGTTGCTGAGACCTGGAGAAGAGGAGGACAGGTAGGCCAGGGTGTGGCAGGGCGGGGGGGGGGCAGGGTAGGTTTGTGAATTTGGGGTGGTGAAGAGTGCTTTTGTTGAGGGATTTATCTTGCAGTGAGTAACTGAGGGATGGGGACAAGCTTATGGAGAAAGCTGCATGAGGAGAGGGGTATGCAGTGCAGTGAAGGTCATGGTGTGAGGGCAGGAGGCTCAGCTGATAGATGGTCAGATGGATTAGTGAACTGTGCGAAGGCTTGTGAAAGGAAAATGGCTCCCACTCGGAAGGGCTGCAAAGGCATCAGTGTCTTCAAGGTGAGCACAGGATTCCTGGCTTGCTCTTACTCCACAGCAGCCAATCTTAACTCAGTAGCAGCATGCTTGCTCTACAAGAGTCCCGTGCCTCCATTCTCATCTCTCCTGGGATGGTGGGGTAGGCTCCCCAGGCTGCTGCGTTGCCTGATCTGCACAGAGTGTCCCTGCGTCCAGGACTTCTGTGGACCGTTCTTTTCTTCATGTTTGTAGTTTGCTCCTCTTCACATTCATTTATCTCTTCAAGGGCTCCTTTGGGCATAAGGGAGCCCATCGCTTACTAAGCACTCTTAGCCCCCATTGAGGGCTGTGCTCTGTGTGTGTGTGTGTGTGTGTGTGTGTGTGTGTGTTAAGTTCTCACTTGATCACTGTTTTACTGCATACCCTTTATTGAATTGATTTGTTTGCTGATTGAGCTAGCAAAGGAGGACAGAGATTTCTGTCAATATTTTTAATGGTACATTTTCCCTGCACCTATTCTAGAACTAGGCAGATTTCAGATGCTCATAAATGTTAGTGGAGTGCCAAGTGTACATAACCAGAGAAAGGAGGAAAGCAATAGGTGGGCTAGCAAACAGTTGAGAAGAAAAGACGTGCTCACTCTTGAACTTTCAAAGTTCAGGATGGAGCTGGCATGGGAGTAGGTTATTACTTTGGGTTTTCGAGACAGAGTACCAGCATTTGCTTTCAAACTGTCACAGTTCAAAATACAGAGTACAATTTATACTGTTAGAGCTGTGGTTGGAAACTTGAACACTGCCAGATTTTCACATTGACATCTGAATAACTCAAATTATGTTTCTGGTAAATTTGTTGTTGCAAAGCGTCTTGCCAGACTGTCTTGCTTTACAGCAGCAGCACATGGCACCAGCCTCAGTTGCTGCTCAGACTCATCATGAGCTCTCTAGATGCTACAGTGTTCCTCCTACCCTCATGAATACAAATTAGGTATGCTTTAGGGGACAGAAGGATCTTCCAGAACCTCAGAAGTAGAAACCAGTTTCAAACTGGATTTCCTCTGGGAGGCTGTTCTCTCCTGCCAGCCTTGGCTTCTACGCTTCACCCCATCCTGCTTTCTGCAGTTACTTTTCACTCTTCTGCTTTGCTTGGACCTAGTTTCTTCCTCTTATCCGTGTTCCCTTGAGGTGAGAAGTGCTAGTTACATTCTCAGCTCCCAGCTTTACCTTCTCAGGGAGGTTTTTGTAACGTCCCTTGGATGCTAGTTCCTTCTCCACAGCTTAATCCCCATATGCCCACATTTATATATTGTTAGCATCTGCAGCTCCCAAGGGACCATCTTGATTGTTTTACTAATTACCGTGTTTTCAGTACCTAGGATAAACAAAATAGTCTCTCCCTTCCCCCCAGAAAGGTCTTCCCAGAAACTTTTGAAAAGAGCAGTAAGAGGCTTGTGCCCTTCCTTTGAAGCCATGGCGGTAGCCACTACCACGTGACACAAGTGCAGAAAGGATCTGGTCTCCCTGCTGACAACCAAGTCAGGTGAGTGATGTGCAAACAGTGGTTTGGAGAGTGACTTCACATCTCTTTCATGTTCCAGACAGCAGCTGCATCCAAACTTAGCCCACTGACAAGGGCTCTCTGCCTTCTGGGCAGCTACTCGAGAAGGAATTAGGAAGGAAATGAGGAAACTTCTGTGAAAAGGGTTTTATTGTTGTTTCACTTTCCACAAATCATCTGAATCCCATTAATCACTGGGATCCTATTGCCAAATTGCCACGATTTTAAGGAATAAGTCCATAAACGTAATCATGTGGCATTCATATGTGCTGTGGGGGGTTCACACTGTTCATGTCAACAGCGATGAGCACACAAATCATCCAGTCTCTTGTTTATTCAGTTTAATTAATTTAGCAAGCATTCATTCTTCTTGTGTAGCTTCATGGTCACTGTTACTGAACCCTGCACCCAATGCATGTCAGAATACATCTCTTTCATTGGCACTTGTTAACTATATGAAACAACAGGTCTTGAGTCTTGTTGTGATTTTCCCTACGTGCACATAAAGAATTGAGCTTACCATTGCTGCCCTCTTGATCCTCCTGCTTCTGCTGTTGTTTCTCCTATTCCAAATAGTTTCCCGTCTACCTTCATGTGGTTTCTTAAGACTCTAGAATCAATGTGAGAGAAAACATGCAGTATTTATATGAGTTGTTCTTATTTTGCTTAGTATGATTTTTACAATTTTATACATTATTATTATGAACCATGTGGTCCAGGTTGGTTTTGAACTTTTTACCCTCCTAGATGCTGAGATTGCAAATGTAAATTATCTACTCACTACTGAGAACTGGGTTACAAATTTGAGCTTACTACTGTCCTAAGTTCTAAGGCGGTACTATAGTTCCCAGTAAGTCTAGAACAGAACCTATAGCAGCACTAAACAGTGACCAGGGTTCATACAGCCCTAAGTCAGGCAGGTTCTGACTCTGCTCTCACGTGGTTCTGGTAAGTTTGGGCCACAGATAAATTGCAAAAAGTGTGTACGTTTTGCAGTTTGGGACTAGTACATTCATTCCTTTACTGGTATCGAAGCCTGCTTTTTCGGGATTCCAGCATATACAGAAGACCAGCCTTGTGGGACTGAGCAACTACTAGATTTTTGGACTTTTCCTTCATAGCTAGCCATTGTTGGATTAGTTGGATTGTAGCCTGTAAGTTATTCCAGTAAATTCTTTAGATAAATAACATAGGTAGGTAGGTGGGTGGGTGGGTGGGTGGGTGGGTGGGTAGATAGATAGATTCATCCTATAAGTTCTGTGACTCTAAAGAACACTAAGAAAGTTAATAAAGTATCATACTATGTTTTTGGTTTTTGTCTTTTTTTTTCAAAAGTCCTGCTTTTTAGTGTTAGTCTGACCACTTGTACTTTGTGTTTGTGCTAGAGCATTAGATAGAGAATAAGAATAAGATAGGGAGCGAGTTTCCATGGAAACACGCTAGTGACATGAGCCAACCTCACATCGCACAGTCAGTCCATTTTCCCCAGATTACATGCTACTTTGTCATTTGTTTGGGTTGTTCAGCATGCATGGCCGCTGCTTCATTGGGCTTCATTGGGTACAGTCCTGCTACCTTTCACACTTGCCATTGTCTTCATGTGTATACATGTATACATGGCTTCATCTATACCTACCAGGAGCCCCTGCCTTGATGGGATTAGAGTCTAGTGGAGGCGTCAGCCACTGCGCTATGGAAGCTGATGGGGTTGATACTTTTGAGGGCTTTGAGGCACACATTAGATCTCTCTCTGGCACCCAGTGGATTCTGGTGGCTGGTGGATATAACAGTCAGGACTGAGACCTCAACATTTAGCTGCAGTTCTGGGGCTGAGAGTCCCTGCTCTTGTCCCCATTCCCAGCATGTGCCTACTATCTGTCTGGAAAGCTCTCAATTGACTCCTTTTTAAACTTAGACCCTTCTAAAAAGCTTTTCACAGTGCCCAAGCTTGTCCTCCAATGAAAAAGCCTAAAGCTGACCATCATGAGGATTACCAGGGGGCCGGGCGGTGGTGGCGCACGCCTTTAATCCCAGCACTTGGGAGGCAGAGGCAGGAGGATTTCTGAGTTCGAGGCCAGCCTGGTCTACAGAGTGAGTTCCAGGACAGCCCGGGCTACACAGAGAAACCCTGTCTCGAAAAACCAAAAAAACAAAAAACAAAATGAGGATTACCAGGAGGCACCATCTCCTTCTGAAAATGGCCTCCTGCTCTTGCCCTTCTCCTTCCCTTTCTTCTTCTGTTGTTAAGCTTTTTAGCTTAAGTGTATTTTTTTCCCTCTTTACTTTGTACTGAATTGAATAAAAAAAATGCTATATTTAAATATCATTTTTCTTTTAAAGAAAAGCTTTAGTTTAAAATGTTTGTTTAAAGAAGTAATTTCAGACAGGAATCTAAATTTTAGGCTAGAACAAGGAAGTAGGCTTCAGACATGAAAATGACTTTGAGCTAGTACAGGGAAGTAGGCTCAGATACTTTGGTCATCCTGATAAGCCCTTAGAAACAGTGGTCATGGGAGTGTTCACGGAATTGGGTTCAATGCCTTGCTTGTTCTTTGACTATTTGTGTTTATTGTCATGCTTGTTCCTTGACTATTTGTATCTGTTGTATTGCTAGACCCTCAACCTAGAACTGACCTTAATACATGCACGTAATCAAAATGGTATAAAAGCGTAAAGGAGGAGGGGGATGGCATAGGGAGTTCTAGGGAGGGGAAATAGGGAAAGGGGATGACATCTGAAATGTAAGTAAATAAAATAGCCAATAAAAAATATAAAATGTTTGTTTAAACTGCAGGGGTTTCTGTCAGCTGTCCTGCTTTGCCTCTTTAGATTTTAAGAGCAGCAGCACATCACTGTGTTCCAGATATAGCTGTCTATTCTGGATTCTCAAGTTGGTGAGAAACAACATGGAGAAAACTGGCTGCTGTAGAGGTTATTAAGGGCTTATGAAGCCTTTGCTGCTTTTGTAGTGGTTGGAAAAGAAGAGTTAAAGAGACACCACTGAGGAGAAAAAACACAGTCCATTTCTTTTCAAATTGAGAATGTCTTCACACACTTTATAGACTATAGATGCACTGTTCAGTAGGTGGAGGCTCAACAATGTCTGGAGGTGCAGAACAGCCCTGCCTGTGCAGGGCCTCTACCTCATGCTGTCTGTGTGGAGGCCATCAGCAATTGGAATGTGACAGTACAGCTGTGCAGCTCCTTTGTCTTCCATTTCACTACAGTTAACTAAGAGTTAAAGCAGGTTGTGGCGGTGTAGGCTGAGGCAGAAGGATCTATGTGAATTCAAGGCTAGCTGGGTTTACATAGTGAGTTCAGGATAGCTCAGACTAAATAATGATACCATATCTGTAATAATAATAATAATAATAAATAATTAAGTTGACTCAAGGGATGAGCATTGACTAAGATACTCCAAGACAGCTCAGCTTGCTCACTCCCACGTCTGTCTCAGGGTACAGCTTCTTCTTCCCTTACTTCTCCTGCTGCACCTTCTCTGTTTCTTTGGCATACGGTCTCATAGTTCGTTCTGTTCATACACCTTTGTTTTCCTTAGTTACAAATTAAGGCCATCTTTAAAGTACATAAAGATCCATTTATTATGGTGGATTGAATGCACCAACATTTGGTTTTAACCGTCTAGTTGTTTCCATTTTTCTATATTAATGCTTTTAAGAAGTGTATTCTCCTGCTTTGTGTTTTGCTCCTATGCTGACTGCCTTGCAGGTTGTCCACAACTGGGTACTCTGTCTTTGCATTTGCATTTTGGTAGCTGTTAGGATTTCCATGTAGTTGCAAATGAAATCCATCAGAATGTTTGCCTGTATTTGAGGACTGTGTTGCTATTGACTGACGTCCCTAGTGCTCTACCTGCCCTACCTGCTGTTCAGTGTGCAAGGGAGGAGCCCCAAGTATTACACTACTGTGAGTGCTTGCTGGTAGCCTAGCCCTCAGCAGCTCACTTAACCTTGCTTGAGGCCCCTGTGGGGAGCGAGGCGGATGTGAGGGCAGAACCAGGGACTTTGCTGCCTCTGGGAGGAGCCTGCTTCATCCTCAGTTCCATTGAGACTGACTCTATCCCACCTCAGATTTCTTTCGGGTTTAAAAGGAAATGGGATTCTAGTTCATGGTTTAATGGTCGTCTGCACTGGCTGAGAGAACAGTCATGCCAGGCAAGAGGCAGATAGCGGTGCCCTAAGTGTAGGAACAGCTTAGGGAGTGGTGAGGTCTAGCCAGCAGAATTCTTCTCTAGCCAACACTCCAGTTTTATCCAGTTAGTAAGTGTTACATAATCCTCTGTAATTTTTCCAAAAATATTCTGTTGCCAGTCTTTTGATGAAGACTGTTTTCCTTTTAAAATCATAAAATAACAGATTGTTCAGTGCACTTGGCTGCTGTAGCATCCCCTCATGCTCAGCAAGTGAGTTCTACACATCAGGCCCCTGGTAGAAGGTTCATAATATTCTGAGGTCATTTTCAAGTCGTGATTAAAGCTTTTAAATTGTCAAGTGAAAGTATTTTTCTTAAGGTCTCTGATATATTTATAGGAAGTAGTTAAAATAATGGTGCTTGAAAACAAAGGATTTTTCTAACACAGAGCCTCAGGCTGTCTTTCCTTCACCAGTGCAGATATGGTAACTCTGAATAACTGCTTTCAGGAACTAAATTCAAAATCCCAAGCTTCCCTGGGAATAATAAGTACATGGAAAGAGGCTTATTATACTGGTTGAAATAAAAGTGAAAATTTGGTGAGAACTTTGAGTCTGTGAGACTGAATAACTAGTGTTAAGAAGTAGCTTGAGGATGGCCAGGCGGTGGTGGCGCACACCTTTAATCCCAGCACTTGGGAGGCAGAGGCAGGTGGATTTCTGAGTTCGAGGCCAGCCTGGTCTACCGAGTGAGTTCCAGGACAGCCAGGGATACACAGAGAAACCCTGTCTGGAAAAAAACCAAAAAAAAAGCAGCTTGAGGGATGATACATAGTTAATGACTACTCACTTTTTCTTAAAAAAAAAATCTTAGTTTAGTCATATAGCCGTCTTATGTTGCCAAATATCTTGAAACCTAAATGTTTGTTATACCCTAAAGATTGGAAAAATTATGCAAAAAGTAGCTGTAATTCCAGCTTCTGTTAGTTTTAGAACTACCCTTTCCCCAATGATGAACATATTATTACTATTTTGATAAGCAGACATAGAGTCAAGCTTCCCTCTAAATATCTCTATGTTCATAGATTGCTACAGCTCTGCAACCCTTATCAAAGAAGGTGGTTAACAGAGATTCACAGCCAATCAGAGTGCAAAAAATCAGCATCTGTAGTGTGCTTGGCTCCAGATGGGACATCTATCTCACCCACTTACCCCCATGCTCAGGGCCTGTTTTAGAAAACAGGGGAAACTGCAAGAGTCCAGGCAGAGGTCAGGAAGAACTGGATGACACTGTACTGAGGAACTCAGCAGTTGTGCCTGTACAAGACCCATGCAAGATTAAACCGGTCAACATTCCAGCATGAAATGAGCAAGGGCTCAGGAGACTCCACCCCTAACTGGAGAGCTATGTTCATGGCTTCTGGGGAAGGGAGAATCAGTAGTCTCTTGGTAGATAGACTATATTCCAGTGGGTGGCCACACATACAGGAGTATATGGACAGCACATTGGACTTGGTGTGTTATTTTTTAAAAAATAGAAAAGGACACAGTGTTGGAAGGGGATGGAGCTGTGGTAGATCTGGGAGGAGTTGGGGATAAATATGACCAAAGTACATTGTATAACATTCTCAAAGAACTAATAAAAGTATTGCATGAAAATTGACTAGCCTAGTATGCTCGTTTTATAACTAGCCTGTAGTGTGCTTGTTTTATGAAAATTTAAAAACTTTACTGTCATTATTCATCAAAGGAACAACCCCACCCACAATTTAGAAGTTTGAAATACAATTCAAGACAAGCTAGAAATGAGGTTTGACATGTAGTCTGAAATTTTTAAGAATAATTACTGTACTTTTTTGTGTTATTTCACATAATGCCAAAAATCAGGAGTGTGGCAGACAAAATAATAACACTAATTACTTACATTATTGATGTGAATTGATTTATTCAAATCTCTATTGTATGCCACAAGTTACTGTTTCTTTATCCTGTCTAAGGCAGCACCCTATTGACCTCACTTTTAGGTAGCTCCTGTGACTCTGAAGGTACCAGTGGCCGTCCACCTGGAAGGTCTCAGGGCTGGATTAGATACATCCTGGCCTACCTGGTAGCCAACATCACTAGTCCAGTGGAGGGCCTCTGTACTCTGACTGGCTCCACCTGCAGCTGAAGGTCATCTGGGTTGCATTTATTTTTTTGTCATTGCTGTGAAAAATGCTGCCATATTATTTACATGCCACAGTGCTCACACAAAGTATCAACGTTGATTGCTTTGTAATTGTATGGAATTTTATGGGCACTGCAGTATAATTCACATCATTTTCAATGAAACAAAACAAAAGCCCCCAGTTGTACCTGTGTACACTTAGTCCCTTTCTGGACCTCATTCCAGAAAGCCACCGATTTAATTTCCTTCTATAGGCTGATTTGGGGGGGCTGCATATGAATGGAACCAGTCAGTGTGCATTGTTTGGCAGCTGGCTTCTTTTACTTGCCTTAACATTTCTGAGTTTTGACCCTTTCCATAGGTGTCAAGGTTACTTCCTTTCTTGTTACTGGGTGGAATCCATTACACGTCCCACAGTGTGTATCTTTTCACTATCTGATAGTTGGTTGGTGGTTCTTGGTGATTTTGAAGATGCTATCATAAATAAACATTTACCAAGTCTTTGTGTGGTCATTTTTTTTGTTCAGATAAGCTAGGAATAGAATTGCAGATCTCCTGGTGAAAATTATGCTTAATATTTCAGGGACAGTTTCCAAAGTAAGGATAGCAGTTTGCACTTTGCTAGCACTAGGTGAGCTTCCTGTTTCTCCCCTCATTCTCCAACATTTGTTTCTGTGAACTTATATTACTGTTCTAACAGTAACTCTGTCAGGTATGAAGGTTGCCCTACTGTGGGTTTGACTGCATTTTCCCTGAAAACTGGTGCTTGCCAGAGATGTGCATATCTTCCTTAGAGAAGTGTTTGTCCAAATCATTTGTGTAGCTTCAAATGGTGGTGCCGTGTTGAGCTGCGTCTCCTGAGGAAGCATTTCTCTGTTTGTTCTCTGCCTTTTGTCAATTTCTAGAGTTCTGTTTTTTGTCTTGTCTTGTCTTGTCTTGTTTTGTTTTTCCAGACAGGGTTTCTCGATGTAGCCCTGGCTGTCCTGGAACTCACTCTGTAGGCTGGCCTCGAACTCAGAAATCCGCCTGCCTCTGCCACCAAAGTGCTGGGATTAAAGGCATGCGCCACCACTGCCCGGCAATTTCTAGAGTTCTAAAAATGTTCCTTTTGACACTGTTGTTCCTCTTTCAGGAGCCAATGGCCATGCTGTTATTCTGGAAGTCCCATCTCCGTTTCATCTTGAACAGATTCCTAGAACATAAATTGACAGGTCAAAGAATTGATACATTTGTAATTTTCATAGATATTAGCTAATTTTTTTTTCCTAAAAAACTGTGACAGTTTATACAAGTATGGCTCAGGCTTGCTAGTAGTATGTGTTACCAACTCTTGGCATTTGGCCCTATATATAGAATATATGTATGTGTGTATGTATATATGTATGTATCATATATATTATACATCTATATATTATATATACACATGTGTGTATATGTTACATATATAATTAAAAGTAGAGTCTTATGGTAATATTTATTTTCTTAAACATTACTGATGCTGGGATTGAAGTCAGGGTCTTACACAAGCTAGGCAAGTAATCGACCCCTGAGCTACATCCCTAGTACCCATCCTTCTCTCTACAAAACATTGATTGATTGATTGATTTTTGAGTTAGGGTTTTATTAAGTTGAATAGTCAGGCCTTGAGCATGCTACCCTCCTGCCTTACCTTTTGAGTAACTAAGACTACAGGCTTGTGCCACCAAGCTCAGCTTAACTGGCTCCTTATAACCCTAAGAATGTACTAGGGAGAGTCCTCTAAACCTGTGGTTTCTGGGAAATTCAGGGAAGGCTCCTTGGGGAAGTTCTGGCTTGGCCACTGGTATGGTTGTGATCCTGCGGAAGCTGGAGCTACAGTAGCAAGGGGAAATAGCTGAAGTCATTGGGGGCTGACTGGGTATCTCTCTTGGTCACCATGTTACCTCACAACTGCTCTATGTAGTGTCTTAGTGGCTTCCTCGTGCAGTAGCAGCCTCAGGGCAGTCAGCTGGCTTACAGGGTATCTCATCTACTCCAAAGATGAGTGTCCCAAGAGACCTTGGTAGACCTATAGACAATAGGGTCATTATTGTATAGACAATAGTTAGGGTTTCTATTGTTGTGATGTAATATCATGGCCAAAAGCAATTCAGGGAGTAAAAGGTTTACTTGCCTTACATATCCTGAATCTTAATCCACCGAGGGAAACCAAGACAGGAACTCAAAAGTGGGCAGGAACCTGGAGTTAGGAGCTGATGCAGAGGTCATAGAGGAGTGCTGCTTACTGGCTTGCTCTAATGGCTTGTTCAGCCTATTTTCATATAGATCCCAGCATAACCAACTCAGAGGTACACCCACAATGGGCCAGGTTCTCTTCTATTAGTTACTAGTTAAGAGAGTATCTTGGAAGTTTGGTTGCCTGTAGCCCAATCTTATGGTAACATTTTCTCAGTTGGGGTTCCTCCTCTCAGATGACTCTAGTTTATGTCAAGTTGACATAAAGCTATCCAGCACACTTATGATGATTTAGCCCTTATAGTCATGTGTAATTATATTTCTTTCTTGTAGAACAAATTAACCAAGACTCAAGCAGAAGACTTTATGCTGCACAGTCTGCCATAGTCTCCATAATGGAAGGAGACTTCTAGTTGAAAGAGTTGGACATTTTTACATGGCTATCCATAGTTTGGCCGTCCAAAGGGAAGGCTAGCTCTGATTCTGAAGTGATTTGAATCTATTGCAACTTTAGAGAGACAGTTCAGGAAGCATGTAGCTTAACTAGTTCACACATGAAAAGGGGTCTCTACAGTTTCTGAATCCCACATGTGAACTAACACAGACACTGACTAGCAAGGAAGAAGAGTTGAACTTCGTGAGCAGTTTAGAACTTTAAATCAGTCTCAGTCAGCAATCTTAATTTTATAATCTATCCTTGCATCTTAATAAATCTTAATACAATGGGAAAATGGAAAAAGTGAATGGAAGGAATGAGATTAGTGCAGAAATAATTCACGAAATGGAAAATAATAAAAGTTTGTATTTTGACACCAACTATTAGCTGTTCTAACAAAGAAAAAGAGAACTCAAGTTACCCAAATCAACACTGAGTGTGGAGATGGAAGTTCTGGCCTGCTAAGCATTGTATGCTTACTTAAAGAAGAAATCTTCAGAAAGATAAAATACCCAGAAGAAATTAAACCAAAAATAACCATAAAACACTGTTAAAAGAAATTAAAGACTATCTTAAAAGAAAGTGGAAAGGCATCCCGTGGCATCATTTCTGTAGATTGAACACAATACCCTTGGGCTTCTTTAAAGATCTGTGTTTGGGAAAAAAAATGGGCAAGCTAAAGTTCCCATGATAATTCAAGAGACCCATAATAACCAAAACACCTTGAAAAAGAACAGAGTTGGGAGATGCCCATTTTTCAATTTTAAAATTCACTACAAGGGCCAGGCATGGTGATATACACCTTTATTCCCCAGTGTTTGGCTGGCAGAGACAGGCAGATTGCTGTGAGTTTCAGACCATCCAGGATAACATTGAAATTGTCTCAAAGATAAAATTGACTACAAAGCTGCAGTAAGATGCTGTGGTACTGACGTAAAGATAAGCATATAGATCAGCAAGAGAACTGAGAGCACAGACACATGATGCATGCATGCTGAGCAGCTGTAAACAGGAGCAGCAAGACCTGAGTGCACTGCCTGGATGTGAATGCTAGTACACACTAGTCACCTCAGCTCCTAGGAGACAGAAGGAGGAAGGCTACTAGTTCCAGGCCAGATGAGACCCAATCAGTTGTGGAGAAGCAAAAATAATTAAACAAACAAACAGAAACAGCCAAGTCTTTTTTACAAATGATTCTGAGTTGACTGCACGTTACCTTCAGAATAATGAGATTGTGTCCCTTCTCCATGCTACATACAATATTAAGTCAAAATGAACAGAAGAGAACTATATTTAAAGGGAAACATGGGTACAGACCTTATATATTTGGAATTGGTTCTAGTTTCTTAAGTAATACAACAAAACAAGCAACTAAAGCGAAGAATGCGTAAATCAGATTTAATCAGAATTAAAGACTTACATATTAAATCACACTATTATGAAGGAGGAAAGTCAGTCAGTAGAATGGGATATAATATTAGCAAATATAATTTTTAGACAGATTATTAAATTTATTTTTAAAAGAAGAAAAGAAAATAATTGGACAATTCAGTATCATTAGAACACATGAAAAAGAAAGGGTTTTAATAGCCCATCACAGATGTCAAAATAGATATAGATGTTTGGATATCTTAGCATACATTACTTAGTAGTCTTTGTTGTCAATAATCATGTAATTGTGTTTCTTATATTATGGAAATGAATAGTAATGCAAAACCTGTCATACTGGCATTAATCTACTAGTCTGAAAATGAATCATACATCTTGAAGCTTAAGCGTTTGAACATTATGAATAATGCATATTTCATGTCAGAAGAACTCTAGCAGGGTCATTCCAAATCCTTGCGATTTCAGTGGTTGCTTTCACTCTGTACTGGCTGACAGTGGCTTTTTTTCTGGCAAGTATGGCCTCTGGTATTAAGATGTAGTATTGGTTATGTTTAATGTCTAGTACAGGTTCAAATAGAAATGACTGTTACAGTTCAATAAGAAGAAGACAGTTCTCCAAAGTACATACAAAATCTAATAAAAAAAAAAGATTTTCACTATCATTAGGTGTTAGTGGTATGCAAATTACAGCCACAATTAAATATCAACTTGCATCTGCTAGGCTAACTGTAATTTTTTAAAAGTCAGTGTAGTGCTTGCTGAGCTTGCGGAAGCCTTGCATTCAGTCCTTATACTGCATACAGTCAGCATGATGGTGCAAGCAGACAAGCCGGAACTCAGTGCTAAAGCAGAAGGATCAGAAGTTCAAGGTCATTGTCTGCTACATAGAGCATTTAAGGTGAACCTTGGCTATATGAGACTCTGTCTAAAATAAAGTTTAGAAGGTGTGTGGAAATGGGAGAAGTAACATTTTGCTGCCTTGTATAAACCAGTTAGACGTTTCTTCAAACAGCCAAGAATAGTTACTCTGAGACCCAGCAATTCCACGCCTATATGTACTCCCAAGGGACCAAAGGCATATGTATGTTCACACGAGACTTGTATAATAATGTTCACTGCAACATAGCTGAATTCCTTCATTCCAGGAATGGGGACACAAAATATAGTGAATCCATATAGTAAGCTGTTTAACTATAAAATGCATAACATGCGATGCTCATGACAATATGAGTCTGGAAAATATATTAAGAAAAAGAAGCTACACACAAAGGCCATAGAGTGTGTAATTCTGTTGTTAGTGAAATGTTTACAGCAGGCAAACCCAGGACACAGAAGCAGATAGTGATTGCCAGACAGTGAGAGACAAAATGAGGAAACAAATAGCCATGAGTTCTCAGTAATCAAGAAAATATCTTATCTACAACAGAATTAAAAAGATAAATATTTAAGAATGAATATTTCTTATCCACAGCTATAGAGCAAGTGATAAAATGTTCACAGATGATTAAAACTGTTACTTCATACATTAGAGTGATGCTGATGCCAACAACTCAGAAATGTTTGAATAACTGATCAGACCAGAGTAAATGATATCAGATGCTTACTGAGAATATTCGTTTACAACCCTTTGAGCTTTGAGGTATTGTCTACCAGTACAATACAAATGTATTTCCAAGGAGTAATGAAATAATGTTTGCATTGTAATTTATGTTAACAGAGTCCAGGTTTCTGATTAGAGATGACCTTAGCACAAGCCTTGATTTTCTGAGTGCTTGGTGGTGACCAAGAGGTGCTGCAGGAGTTTGATAATGCACTTCTGGTCTTGCCAATGGAGCCTGCTAACTAGAAGTCAGCTATATTCACTTCTAATCTGCTTAGATTGTTGTAGTAACTGAAATGTCATGTAAACAGATACAGTCACAGTACAAAACACTTGATTTTTAGACCCACAAAGGCATGCTGCATAAATACTTCTGAACTAGATAAAAAACTGAGAAAAAAGAGGATTAAAAATTTCAAAGTATGAACACATTTTGTACTAAAACTGAGTGTTCTACTTTCTGAAAGCAAAAACTGGAGATCACAGGCATTATGTATGAGATGAGTTTTGGCTTTCTGTCAGAATGCTGGCAATAAATGGCCGTTTCATACTTTAATTAAGAGAAAGTGTTTTAAGGTCTGTCCATTCTGTTGTGTTCTCTTCTAGCTAAGAGTTTCAGTTTACTAATCAGTCAGTGTAGTATGTCAAACAAGAGTGTTTCGCTCTGGTTAAATACTGAAGAACTAAATTACAAATCAGGAGCCCTGTGTTTCTCAGCCCATTGCTTACTGGCCTAGTCACTGTGTCCTGCTTAAGTAAATCAGACTGGGCTTTCTTTTTTTCATGTATTGTAAAATTTTAAAATATTTTTATTGATTCTTTGTGAATTTCCCATCATGCACCCCAAATCGCACTCATCTCCCTGTCCCTTCATATCTACTCTTGGCTCTTGTGATCTCTCCCCAAAAGAAAACAGAAACTAAAAATAAACAACAGCACCAAAACCTACCTTGCCAGCTACAGTGTGTCCCACACAGTACACCCTTTTGCCCAAACCACTTTACTTGCAAATGTTCATTGCAGTGAGTCATTGGTCTGGTTTAAAGCCTCTGATTTCTGCTACACTGTCAATATTGGATACTTATACTCCTCTCACATATCCTGTTGCTGCAATGTGTCATAGAAAGCCTATAGCTTTGGATCTGCAGGCCCAGAGCCTTCACTGTACTCTAGCAGGTCATAGCTGGGGTAGGCCAACTCGGAGCCTCAGATCTGGAACTGGGTAGAAGCTGAGTAGGTCAGCCTACCAACTTTCCTATAACTGGCACCATCAGGGCCATTTGTCCCACTATGCCCAGGTAAGGGGCGGGGCCGGCTCACCCACCTGGGGGAATATCTTGAGCCCCTATCACTGCATGGCAAACAAGAGGCAGGGCTGGTTTATGCTCATGGTCTTGGGGCAGCTCACCCAAGCACCCCTCTTCCCACACACACATGCCGGGGCTAGCTCTACTACCTCAGGTGAGGTGTAAGGGCCACTCTCCTGAGTACTGCAGCCAGTGAGGGGCAGGACCAGGTCTCCTGCTCTCCCATTCTTGGGGTCACTTGTAGCACCTCACCCACCTGCTACAAGTGGCAGAGAGGGGTTGTGGGGTGGAAATGTGGAGGTGTGTGTGCATCTCTCCCACACCACCACACTGCAGAAGCGGAAGCTGGGGGGTGGACAGTTCTTCCTTGCTCACACTCTGGCTCTTGAGGAAGCTCATCCTGGCCTCCACCTTGTGTATTGTAAATTTAAATTTTGTTGATTGCTAATGTCAAGAAGAGCAAACAGCAGCTGGGAGGAGAGGGACTCCTGTTTAGTTTCCCTTCCCTTATATTTCTCTCTTACTCTTTTCCTGGTGTAGAGTGTTTGCAAATGAGGACCTAATGGGTGTTTTGTTTTAAACCAGATAAATAAAACACTTAGAAGGTGTGTCTCAGTGGTACAGCAATGACAGACTTGTCACAAGGCCCTGGGTTCAGTTTTCAGTATTGCACAAACATAAGCAAATGAAATATTTAATCCGTTTAAAAGTATTTACTTCTTAGCCAATTTTGGTTCAAAACTCACCAATTGCTTTAAATGCAATGTTTACTAAATGTGAAAATCTTTCTAATTTAAAATCAATCCTCTAATCAATCAACTCTTATTCTTTAAGATTCATTCACTATGAATAAAACTTTTAAAATAGATGCTTAAGTTAAAAGGAGCATTGTGCCTATTTTACTTAGAAGTGGTTGGCATTGATTCTGTCTTTTTAATATATAAGTTGAAGAGCCACACGTATTTTGTGCTTTCGCTATTCTGCTTATAGATCACATTTGCTTAGATGACATTGTTGTGTTCATCAGAACTCCACTGGTGGTAGAACAGCCTGCAGATTGTTCCATGTCAGGTTGAAAACAAATAGTTGGCATTCCTAGAGCTGTAACCTTGTCTACAGAGAAGGGTTGGTATGTGAGTTTTTCTATTCAATATTTGGCATATTTATAGTATGTTTTGTCCTGCATTTAATGGCTACACACAAAGTCCAACTGTTACAAATAGCAGGACCATTTAGAGGTGTTTATTTGAACAAATGGTAAACTGGTGCCCTGTTTATACATCAAGTCTGCAGCTTTCATTTCTTGGCATCTGGAGTTTTAATTGCCCGACGTCAGCTGACTCTTTCCCCAGACACACCTGTCTTTCATATTCTTGCCTGGGAGTGTACAGTTTTCTCCCAGTGGATAGTCTTCTGTCTCTCACTACCTTGTCCTCAGTGTGAGGTGTGGCACCTGCCTTCTAACTGCCCATCTGGAAGCATCTACCCAATCTCAGTTCTTTGGACTTCTGCATGGTCCAGTCCTGACACTTTGGAATCATGTCTCATAAATACTATTTGAATTTAGTTCTATTGGCATAGCCACTGACTGGTTCCTGACATTTCACTCTCTGCCACAGTTACCTTGTCAAAATCAAAATCTGGAATGATCCCCATTACCTGTCACTCTTTGTGCTATTAGGATATTGCCTCACAATACTTTCATCTCCAGGCCATCTCCTCTTCACACATCAACGCTAATTTGTTCTGTGCCTGTTTTACCAGTCTTTTTTTTTTTTTTTTTTTTTGGGGGTTTTTTTTGAGACAGGGTTTCTCTGTGTAGTTCTGGCTGTTCTGGAACTCACTCTGTAGACCAGGCTGGCCTCGAACTCAGAAATCCGCCTGTCTCTGCCTCCCAAGTGCTGGGATTAAAGGCGTGCGCCACCACCGCCCGGCTTTACCAGTCTTTCATAGATGATTTCTTCTTTATGAAAGAAGTCTCAGAATATAGTGTTTCTTTGGCTAGCAGTAGAATCACTCTGTCCCAGACTCATTGTAGGAGAATCTGGATCCTTCTCATCTCTTTCCCTTCAGAGGCTCTGTGGTGGTTTGAATAGGTTTGGTCCCCATAGACTCATGTGTTTGAATGCATGGCCCATAGGGAGTGACACTATTAGGAGATGTGGCCTTGTTTGAATAGGTGTAGCCTTGTTGGGGGAAGTGGGGGAAGTATTTCACTGGGGAGTGGGCTTTGAGGTCCTATGCTCAAGCTCTACCCAGTGTGGAAGAGACCCTCCTGGCTGCCTTTGGATCAAGATGTAGAATACCCAGCTCCTTCTAGAGCACCATGTTTGCCTGGACACTGCCATGCTTCCCGTCATGATGATAATGGACTGAACCTCTGAAACTGTAAGTCAGCTCTAGATAAATGTTGTCCTTTATAAAAGTATTCATGGTCATAGTGTCTCTTCACAGCAGTGAAACCTTAACTAAGATAGGCTGGGAGAGAGAGAGAGAGAGAGAGAGAGAGAGAGAGAGAGAGAGAGAGAG
>NW_021604753.1:1337408-1354174 GCF_004785775.1 Grammomys surdaster | reverse complement strand
GAGAGAGAGAGAGAGAGAGAGAGAGAGAGAGAGAGAGAGAGAGAGAGAGAGAGAGAGAGAGAGAGAGAGAGAGACTGACTTAGACTTAGAGAGACTTAGAGAGACTTTTTACCAGACATTGATTTTAAGGTAACTCAACTGAATTGAGATGTCCTTTTCTGTGATTATTTTGATCATTTATACAACCGTAAAGTAACTTTTAAAATATAAACAGATTTGATTATGGATTCTTGATTGTATGTGATTAACTTTGTCTTTAAACATCTTTGTTCAAGTCTGCTGTTTCAACTTTAGTTTTGCCTTAATGTTTGAGATTCACAAGACCTTGAAGAGTAGAGACACAGCTTTGCTGTGGCTAAGGTGCTTTTTTCTGTGTGCACTGGGTAACCCGCCATTCTGCATTTGACTAGTTGTGTATCAAACTTCTGAACTTCTGAAGCTCCTTTTAGACATGATTTGAGTGCCTTCTTATTTAGCTTTTTCCTGTATGTAGCTGTGACTGTGTTAGTTATTTTGTGTCACAGAATTAGCAATTATAAGCAAGGAAGTATAATAGAAAGTTGGCTTTGAATTTACACTCAGTTGGAAACAAATCTTAACACTGAATTAAGGACTAACTTTACCCAATAAGAAGTGTTTAGAAATATCATTATTTGTGGTTTATCTTGATTCTATTTCTAAAAAAATTTGAGTAAGGGAAGACGTAAAAAACGAAAAGAAGGAATGCCCACTTTTGTTTTCCATATTCTAGCACTACAACAGTATTAAATAATAAAGTTTTGCATTTTTTGTTATTTTGTTTTTTAGTGATTTTTAAAAATTTTTTATTTTTTTACTTTATTTGTTTGTTTGTTTTTTTTTTTTTTTTTTTAAGACAGGGCTCCTCTGTGTAGCCCTGGCTGTCCTAGAACTTGCTCTGTTGACCAGGCTGGCCTTGAACTCAAGTGATCTGCCTGCTTCAGCCTCCTGTGTGCTGCAAGTAAAGGCGTGTCACCACCACCTGGCTTATTTTTTAAAAAATTATAAAAATTATAATTACATAATTTCCCTCTTTCTTTTCCCGTCTCCAGACCCTTGCTCACTTTCAAATTCATGACCCCTTTTTCTTTAATTCTTGTTACATATATTTGTATATTCTTAAATACATAAATGAGACCTGTTCCTCTGTATAATGTTACTTGTCTATATGTGGCCTGATGATTTGCTATTGAATAACCAGTTGTTGTGTATTTCCTAAGAAAGACTATGTCTCCCACTCTCAGCATTCTTTAGTGTCTTCAAAGTCTGCTGTTAAGACCCTGTCCACATTAGCATTGCCTGTGTCATCTGTGTTCAGCTCACACTGAGGCAGCAAACTCTCTGGTTCTCTGGCTCCTAGGATCTTGTAGTCTTTGCAGTGTTCACCGAGCCTTAGGAACTGTGCTGTAGATGTGTCAGTTAGGACTGGGCTCCACAACTATGCACTTTGAGTAATTGCAGTTTCTGTAATGGTCTCTGGCTGTTGCAAAAAGACATTTCCTTGATGAGGGGTGAAAAGTACTCTTAACCAGTGAGTCCCTGGAGAATGGTGTTGGATTTGTTTTAAGAACAAAAGGTGCATCGTAGGTTGATGTTACAATATTCTCCTTTGTATTCACTTCCTGCCAGTTGAGTGCTGGATGTTTCTTTTTGGAATATTTCTGTTACTAAGTTCTGTACCGATTAAACTCCCTAGTCATTCCTTTCACCAGGTCCAGACAGTCACAGTTTTGTCACTCTGTCTGTCCACTTTAAGCTGAGTGATATTTTACCTGACAGCTCAGTTTTGACCCAG
This sequence comes from Grammomys surdaster, assembly GCF_004785775.1. Taxonomy (NCBI): domain Eukaryota; kingdom Metazoa; phylum Chordata; class Mammalia; order Rodentia; family Muridae; genus Grammomys; species Grammomys surdaster. The sequence continues at coordinate 1,352,361 of NW_021604753.1, read as the reverse complement.
TGAGGCAATCTATTCTAATATGGTTTCTTTTAACATTTCACAATGGCGGTGTGTAACGATTCAATTAAGGACTTGTAGATAGAGTGCTGTTTATAATGGATGGTGGATTTAAATTTCTAAAGAAATTGTCAAGCACTTAAGTATACTCTAAGATGACATTCTACAAATTTCAGAATATATTCTATGCTCTATCAAAGATGTTCACAGATGCTAAGTTATTTTTTGTTAACTTACTCTTTTCCCTTCGCTACATTTTGTAAAGATTTACTTAGCTTATAATTTTCTCAATTTGGAAGTGTGTGGGAGTTTAAGGTGAGTACAATGTCAAGGCATATGTTGAAAAAAGATCTTTCAGTATTGAAAACAGGTAGTACTGTACTGCCTTGAAAATATTTTTAAATCTTTGTTTTAAAGGACCCTCCAGATCATCACCATCGATGTTCAGAGTTTGTATATATTGCCATTGTAAGGGCATTTTGGTACTTGTAACTTCAAAATATTTTGGAATGAACAGATTTTATTTTTTAGAAATAATTAATTCAAAATGAAAATTCAGTGTTGAAAAATCTATGAGTTATATTTTAGTGTTCTTAGTAAAATAAGTAATTTTGCCTACAAATTCATCTACCTAATAGAGCCTTTTGAAGTCAACATTATTTGATAGTGGTATGTAGTCTTCACCCTCTACCAGAATTATGTGTTAGTTGTGAGCATATGTATTTTTGTATATGCTTTTAAAAAGAAGCAAACATTGTCAACTTCTCTTTCAGTTAGAGCGTTTAGCCCTTACAATGCCGCGTAGTCATTGGAAGATTGATTACTGTCTTATTGCTTACTGTCTTATCACTTGTTTTTGTCTTCTCTTCTTCACTCTCCCTTTCTTTTGGGAGTTAATTGGGTAATTTTTAGAATATTATTTAAAGTCTTCTATTCGTATCTCAGCTAAGATTAATGTGATTATGCTTCTGGCAATCATTTTCTTCTATTTTTGTGTTTGTTAATATTTTGTAAAAAGGAGATGTTTTTGATTTGGTAAGGTCTAATTTAAAAATATTTTCTTTTATGCCTCATACTTTTTGTTGTAGCTAAAAAATCATGCACTAGCCCATGGTCACAAAGAAATACAAAAGTCTGCATTGTTGTGAGCAGGTATTTAGGAATTACTGTCTTCTGCCTTAACTTCTCAGTCTTTTTAAACCTTTTACTTACAGTCTATAGAAATGTAAAAATGCTGCTTGCAGTTGCCCCCTTCACCCATTTTGTTAAATTCTCTCCTTGATTTCACCTGCAAAGACCATGCTAATGTGTTCAGCTTTTGCATTGAATTTAATATTGAAGAATTAAGAAGGAAAACTGGTTTTAGTTCTTCCCTTGTGTATTAGCACTGTGGTGCGTCCCACTCCTAAGATGTTCCATCTGCTGCACCTTTTCTTTGTCCCACACGAGTCCTCTAGTAGTGCTGTCTGCTGCTGCCGTCTTTATTACCGGGTGTTTTCAATGACAGTGGAGTTGTAAAACACCAATGGTTGGCAGCTGCAGATGCTCTAGGTTTTGATGGTTTCTTCTTAAGATTATTTTTAGGGAAAATGTAACCTTGCCTCACTTGTTTGGGCCACTCTGCCTTCCGTATGGCAGCCGGCACATGTCAGTGCACTTGTTGTTGCCATAGCATAGTCCACAGTCTTTCCTGCACATGCACATGCAGTGCTTGGGGAGCTCCCAAAGAGTTGGGTATAGTTCTTCCTTTTTGAGGAACTAACTAGAACACCAAGGGACACATTTGACAGGCTAGCTGACTATCAGCAAAGGTGCAAAGACAATTCAGTAGAGAAGATGACCTTGTCCACAAGTGATGCTGCAGCCATAACCATTCTTAAGCCACCAGTGTTGATTCAGATCTTACTGCATGTATAAAACTTTGTGTCTTAGATTTAAATATTTCCATGTCTAGAAGGAAACACAGGAGTTGACCTTTGTGACCATGGGCTAGTGCATGATATTTAGCTACAACAACAAAAGTATGATGCATAAAAGAAAGTATTTATAAATTAGACCTTACCAAATCAAAAGTATCTCCTTTTTTTTTTTTTACAAAATATTAACGAACACAAAAATGGAAGAAAATGATTGCCAGAGAAGCATGATGACAAAGTGCTGTGTCCAGAATATGCCAAAGATCCAAGATTCAGTTGTAAAACACCAACTGCATACTGTTAAAAATGAGCAGATATCATCAGTACCTAATCCAAGAAGATAAAGAAATGGAAAATAATACATAAAAAGATGTCCAGCATCTTTAGTCACCAGGAAAACAATGTCAAACTACCATGAAATATCCTATGTCCACTAAAATGTCTAAAATGAAAAGAATCGACAAAAGGATTGGCAAGGCTGTGAACCAGCTGGGCTCTGGCGCCTAGTGGTGGGCACCACTTAGCCAGTTTCTAAAAAATCTACATATGCTGCTGCTGTGTGATCTGGTTATCCCACTCCTGGTATGTAGGCAGAGAAATGGAAGCATGTATCTAGGTTTCTATATAGGAGAATTCCTGTGATGTAAGAGTCAAAACTGCAAACCACCGAGCCACTAGGTGGTTGAAATCTATGTAAGGAACACTACCGCAGAAGGAGGCCACCATTTGAACAGACGTGATACCACTGCACAGCATGGATGCATTGCTATCCCTGGGCTTCCAGTTCAGCACCTCACCTGTGTCACACGTTTAGGGCTCTTGTGTCTTTGATTCTTCTGTTACCAGCTTCTCAGTAGCACAGTCCAAATTACACTGTGCTAACAAGCAGCTCCAAGTCTCCGTGATGTAAAATACACCTTTTTTTCCTTATGAACTGCATTTTCTTTGTTCTATCTTTGTTCATTCTGAGGCCCTGGCTGGTGAAGGAGTCTGAAGTACTGCTGGTTGCTGTGAGTGCTGACTAATTTAGAGTTCCCCAAAATATAGGCACTGGGGTAGATCTTCAAGCTGGCCCATGCTTTCATTTTTATTAGTGTTTGTTGACTTTTCTTTTCATCTAGCACGTGGTGAAGTCTTTAAATGACAGCGATAGCTATAATTTGTATAATCCCTGATACAAAAATATATGCAAAGTGTCTTTAAGGTTCTATTTACTGTACAAATGCTTTTTAGATAGGAGCCATCTCCCTGAAGTTGGTGAAGGAGCCTGAGATGCAGAGAGGAAGAGTCGGCAATGGGTGCATGGGTAGAATTGAACTGTAATGAACCCCGAGAATCTGTCTTGATACTTTTGTGCCAACTGGAGAAAACTTAAGGTACTATTTCATTTACCTTCTTAAATATTTTGTCACTCTCTCCAACAGGCTGCTTAAAAGAGGTGTCTGATACTTCCTGTTGCCAGTGCCTGGAACACAATGGATCACACAGGAACCATAGACACAGAGGAGGAGCTAGGACCTCTAGCCCACCTTGCACCAAGTCCTCAGAGTGAGGCTGTGGCTCACGAATTCCAGGAACTGTCTCTACAGTCCAGCCAGCATTTACCCCCTCTGAACGAGCGCAAAAATGGTGAGTCCAGCTGCATTTGGGACTTTGATTTAGACAGTCATCCTTTTAGTAGGTGTAGATAATTCCAGTTTGTGACTCTGTATCATTTACACTTGGCAAGCCCTGTAAGCAACGTTCTCCCTGAGAAAAGGCAGGATTTCACTTCTCATGCATTTCTTTGACCAGCAACTGTCTTTATTTGAAGTACTACCTTTAGACGTCAGCCTTAGATTAGCCCATCTTGGACTGGGAAGATCTCTTGCTGGAAAGGCATTGTGAAGTTGCTTATACTAGAAGTGGATGTTGACCATGACTGTCTTCTTCCTTTTACCATCTCCAATGTGTTGGAGCTTAATTTCAGAGTGGTAAGAGTTAGCCCACTCAGTGAAAGCAAGACTTTATACTAATGGACATAAGATGAGCTAGATTGTTTTTGGAGTTAGTTCATTCTTGTATACAGAGTTAATATTTTCTAACCAGTCCTTTTCAGTATCGTAGATTCTCATTGTTGACAAAGGCATCCCAGAGTCCCCAAAACACAAATTAATGAGTAAAGACAGACTAGATACACTTAGTTCTAATACAGTGTAGTACACTTGAAACATAAACACAATTCAGAATGCATGTTGACCATACTCAAGGAGAGCCCAGAACTTCACATGGGTTTGCCTTGTTGTCAGAAACCTCATGCCTTTACCCTTACAAATAAAGTGATTTTCCTATAGAATGCTTTCCATTTACCCTGTTAGGTTTCTGGGGCCTGAATGTGTCCCAGAGTCTGGGCTCTCCTTGCCAAGAGCAGAATACTGTGTAATCCTTCAGGACAGGGTTTTGCATGAGCTTCCTGTGTCTTCTTTTAAGAGTCATGTAGCTTTGTGTCATGAATCTTACTGTTAAGTTCTGCCCTTGACCATTTTAGCTTAAACAAGACACACAGACTCAGTTTTGTAAGATGGCTTTTAGATATTCTGTCTCCAAGAGCCTAGCTTTACTGTGGACAATGGCTGAGACAAATATATTAACTCAGAAATGAGTAAATACAATCAAGTTGCAATGCACTCTTGGACCAGTTTCCTGTCCCAGTGATTTGAGTTATATTTGGTATAAAATCAGAAGGTCAAACTTCTCACAACTGGCCATGTGTAGCAGAGGAGGGAATGCACCAAGATGGACATACCATGGACATGCAGTCCATGTAGAGACCACGCTCTCTCACAGATGTTCATGTACGTACCTGAGTGTAAGGTGGATGTAGGGGGATAGAACAGGCTCCTCTTAGACAATCATTTTGTTATTTTGGTGCTAGGGACCTTATTTAGGTTGGGCAAACACTCTACCACTGAAGTCATCTCCTTCCTGAACATGTCATTAGAGAGGTAGATGAAAGGTAAAGGGTTTAACTTACTAAGAGAGCTATATTTTATGAAATAATTTGATGAAATAATTTGTAGAAATATTGCTGTTCTACTCTCATCATGACTGAAACCACAGCGTTCATCAGCCAGCATTCCTCTCTTGTGCTGTGATTTCCAGGCTTCATCTTTGTTTCTGTCACTCGGAATTCCAGCAGCTTCTAAGTTACAAGTGTGGAAACACCACTCATGCAGTGGTAGGACTGTTTTCTCCAGCCGTTGTCTCATATCTGTGATCTTGGTGACATAATGATTTATATTTGATTTGTCACTATTCGTAGTCTTACATAGATTTTGCCTTTTGTTTTAGAATAAAGCCGCTTTGTATTCTTTTTTCAAGTCAAATGCATATTGTTTAGCTGTTCTGAGTACAAGTGAAGCATATGCTGCCTTCCGGTCTGTCTTATGTCTGCCTGCTTGTTTCCCAGATCAGCTACTTTTACTAGTGTCCTTTATGAGAGAAAAATGTTTGACTGTTTTAAAAAATAATTTTGAAACACTTTTTTGTAGCAACAATATTGTACTGTATAGCTTGGATATAAGTAATATATTGATTTTTTTTCTTTAATTATCATTATAGTGATTCTATAAATATAAATTTATTTTTGAATGAAGTTGGCTTTTTAGCCAATGTGTTTTCCCCAAGACTAATTTCTGTTCAGTGTTAAGCCATGGAAGACCATCTCACAGTGAAGCACCATCTAAGGATTCAAACAGGAGGTAACTCCCTCTTTTTTTCTGAGATGACTGCAGGAAATTTGAAAGATCTGCCTGCTTTACATACACTTTCCAAGGTATGAAAGTGATCCTTCTGTACCAGCTACCAGAAATGTAGGTTTCTAGGGAGATACTGGTCAGGAGATGAGAACCTGAGTCAGGAGAAGTGTGTTAGAGTGGAGTGCTAACTGTGAGTAATGACGTATTGGCATTCCTGGACAGTTGTGAGAGTCGAATCTGTGTCCTCCCTCCAATTAAAACAAATTAAAATGTTAAATAAAAATAAATCTAGGTTTTGAGCAGAATATTTCATATATTTATATCAAATAAGAAAGATAGGCGATAGACCTGACTTGCTTTCTTTGATCTTTTAATGTATATTATTCATATTTTTAGTTCTTCCTAATCTTATGTTTAAATTATATCAAAATGTAGGTATTAGCCTCAAAACCACTTACAAAATATTGTGTAACCAAAAATTGTGTGATTCACATGTCCCTGCTTGTGTGTTTTATTGTTATCCCTAGGCATTTGAACTTTTCTCACTGGTGCTGTGTTCTCTTCTGTTGGACATATTGTAGGTGTTTATGTCTGTGATTAGTGAGTAGAAGGATTGCATCATTGTAGCCTATGTTGCTAAAATTATACCCAGTAACATCTCAATAAGGCAGTCACTTAGGCAGTCAGCTTTTCCAGATGGGCCCTATAAAGGATATAATATGCAGTGTTTCTTTATGAAAACAGCCAGTCCACAGGGACACTGAGCTTCATTCCGGCATGGTACACAGTAGTTAGCTCCATCTTATCTCTATATTTATACTGACCTTTAGTATTCAATGGGAAAAGCTCAGGTGGAGGACAGTATAGGTAGATGCCACATTTCCAAAAGAGCTGCAGTGGCCCTTTCCTGCATCCATACTCAAGGAGAGCTCTACTCTGGCAGACACTGTTCTGAGGTTGTTTGCAGGAAAGAAAAGCAGGACAGATGCAGAACTGTCAAGCATTTCCAGCATTCCTGCAGAGAAGCTAATGTAGCTGCTAGGATAAAGAGCTGCTTGGTGTCTCACACTCTCCAGAGCATCTTGGGTATTTCAGTGTGAGCGAGACTCATCTCACCTCACACAGCCTCAGGCTCACCACTGGTAATACCTATCCAGTGGTAGAGAAGCAGTGCCTGCCACCTGCCTATCCTGAGAGGCTTTTGATTGGCCTCCCACCTCTCTCTGACTCACCCAATCCCATCAGAAACGTTTACTGTGAAATGGCATGTGTGGGGTCCAAAAGAAAGGACGTATTTCTTTTCAAACGTTTAGATCACTGGTTACCATGGTTAGGGACTTGAGTTTACAGCCTCATCTGAATTTTTTTTTCTGAGATTTTTTTCCCCCTTGCATTACATTTATACAGTGAACAACTTAGACTCTCTCTTGCCTTGTCCTTAATGACCTTTCCAAGAGAGGAAATGATGTACTCAAGAGTTGGTTGCACACAAGGAAACAGAGGGTCCTTGGCTTTGGACTCAGCGCAGGTCTTTATCTAGCCACATACAGTCAGGGAACTTTCCAGATTGTGGCCCTAAGCCAAGGGCAGACCCTTAGTGAATAACAGCTTCTGTTCACAGTTGCTCTGTTCTTTGCATTTTCTGAGAACATTCCCCTCCCCTCATCAGTCTGTTAGTTCAGGTGTTTGGAAATGTGCAAACATAATAAACACTGTTCCTGGGCAAACTCTGCTTCATGAACTGCACGTGAGCTGCCACAGTGGGATAGAGAGGAGAGGAGATGGCCAGTGTTGTTTCTGGAGCCAGAAACTACAACATTCTGAAAGTATCACAGACAGTGAACAGACAGCAATTGATCATTTTCTGTAAAATTCCCCTGGCTCACTTTCCTGGTGGCATTTGAGTCCAGAATGTTTACTATGACTCTTCAGGGCATTACTAAACACTGTGACAAGGTTTGATCATTTTTCTTCAGAAATTGGACTAAGAAAAGAAATTGTTTACGTTTGTATATTCCATATTCAAGTTTTTAATTTTTGCAATCACCTTTTAGGACTTAGACTAAACACAAATATAAAGTTCAAAAACAAATTCTAGATCGACGCCTGCAAATGAAATTCTTCACTGGTTGTGGCAGAAGATGGTGTTGATGAACGGTTTATCTCCTGACTCCTTCAGAATGAAAATGAAGCCTTATAAGACCCTAGGGCTGAGGCACGCCCTTTCATAATGGCTTTATAGTCTCCTATTGAATAACTTGTTTTGTTTCACAATGCCTATAATTATCTATAACCTGTCTGCCCTCTTCTGCTCTGGGTTTCTTATTCCGACAGTTGTTGTTAGTAAGGATTTAGTTCGTTTCAGTGTGTTGCTGTACACACCCTCATAGTATATGCCATACGCTGGTGGGAGAGGAGCAGGAGGACCCACAGTTTCAAAGGTGCGTCCTCAGGGCTGCAGACACCCCCTTCCCAACATCTCATAGAGTCATTTGTTTGGAGTTTTAAATGGTGTCTCTTTAAAAAATGCCTTTGGAGCATCAGCGATTATTGATTATTATATGTACTGAAAAGGGTGACTTAGAGAACAGTGTAATTAGCTATTTAGTTTAAGCTGACATTGAAATTATAGCATCATAATATATACAAATGCCTAACCTGAATAGTTTAAAAGGCTTTTTTTTTTAGGTACTAGATTCAAAAAGTATGGGATATATATATATATATATATATATATATATATATATATATATATGTACATATACATATATGTATGTATATGTGTGTGTGTGTGTGTGTGTGTGTGTATATATATGATGGTTTTCTTAAAATTAGAATCTACTATATGTTTTATTAGACATTGGACTGGAGATTAATGAACTAATTTGTAAAGGAGGAGTTGCAATCCTTCAGAGAGCATTGAGAAAGAGAAAAGAGACATTAGAAACCTGTACTCTGTCGTACCTATGGAGAGCCTGTTAAATAGAGGGAGGGTACTGGGAAACATGAGTGGTCAATGTCATTTAGCTTATACTTTAAGATAAATAAAGTACTACTGTTATAACAGAAAGCAACAAGATGAGCAAGAATAACAATGAGTTGGGTCTTCATTTCCTTCCTTCCTTCCTTCCTTCCTTCCTTCCTTCCTTCCTTCCTCCCTCCCTCCCTCCCTCCCTCCCTCCCTCCCTCTCTCCCTCCCTCCCTTCCTTCCTTCCTTCCTTCCTTCCTTCCGGTTTGTAGTTAATGATCACATAAACTAAGAAGCCGTGGTAACCACTGTTTTCTAACTCTTTTAACCATACTCCTGGCCCTCCTGCCTCACTGCTGCCCTCACTGTTATTAACAGGAAGTATAGTCTTTGGGGAGTCAGGACTGCAGCTTCCTTTGCCGGCTCAGTCTGTGAGCACAGGTAAGTCTGAGAAGCAGTCTGTCACAGCACACCCATCCCAGTGTCTGTCTGCAGCTTCAGCCATTGCTCCCTCCACTGCCTCCTCATCCCATCACATGCTCCTCTTCCTCATTCTCACTACTGTCCTGTGACCTTCATTAGGCAGCACAGCCCTCAGTGTGCTCTCACGTCAGCCAGCTGATGACTTTCCCAAAGATCCAGAGTAGTCACATGTCATGTTATTAAACATACATAGAGCTCTCTGTTGTCAAATGCTCCTCATTGTCAAAAGGAAAGAGAAATTGACTTGATGGATATTATTCTTAATATAATGGGTCTTCCTTAGAATACACAGTATTCTCTTCCTGTGCTTCTCAGAGGTACTGATGGTGGCAGCATGTCAAGTTTAAATGGCACTATTTCACCTTTTTTTTAAAAGTCCAAATGATCAATGTCTTTTCTTGACTTGTATGTTGCTGTTTTCGTTGAGAAAATGCAGATATCTGTATTTACCATCTTAAGATGTTGCTGTGTGATCCTTGTGTTCAATACGACATAATAAGAAAAGCAAGAAGTTTCATTTACCATTAGTCTTGGGTTCCTGCAGGCTTCATTTAGAACCTGCCAGATGTTTGGATGGTTGACAAACTGCAGACTGGGAAGTTGATAGCAACAAAATTAGAATACTACCTGGAATAGAAGCCTCCTCCTGACAGGGCAATTGTGGTGCTGACTGTGCTGCTTGACCAACCTCTCAAAGTTAGCCAGCATCTCTCATGCTGCTAAAAGTTGGCACTTTGAGGATAGAAATAAAGATACTTTTATTTTTACATTTATTTATGTGTATGAGTGTGTACACACATATGCTTATGTAAAGACAGCATGGTTCTTTCCCTCCACTGTCTCTACCATATGAAGATTGAACTCAGGCTATCAGACATGGCTGCAAGTGCCTTGACTAGCTGAACCATCTCATTGGTCACTGAAAGATATTTTTAAAAAAATATTATTAGCAAACAGTATTGAGATGACTATTGTGTGCCTTGCCCTAAGATAATTCTTAAATTTCCAGCCTCTAATATAGGACCAGCGATTCAGAATGCAGCGTATTTCTGTGAAACTGTTGGACATATAGGTCTCTGAAAGCAGTTCCCTGACCATATACAGAGAAGCAGTGTAGAGGTGATTCTCACTGAACACACAGAGACATTGTAAGCACTCAGTTTTCCATGCTTGATGAGCAGGAACCCGAGGAGCAGCACATAAGGTGGTTAAGAACAGCAGCTCTGACAAAAGCCAGGGCCAGGCCCTAGGCGGACCTTTCCTACCTGTGCATTTTCTTCCTTCTGTTTGCTTCCCTCCTACAGACTGGGGGGCCACACCTACTTCCTGCCCAGTTGATCAGTTTGACAGGAGAGGAGGTAACTCTGTAGTGTTTAGAACAGTGCAGAATGACTGTGGACACTTAAAGAACCTGGTACCTTTGTCCATGACAAAGACATATCATTTTCATAGGTTTCTCCCAACAATGTTTATAACTTGATGGGTTTGTTTTGTTTTTTAGTAGTCCCAGGAATTTTTGCTTCCTGTTTCCACAATGACTTCTTTTTAAAGAAACAAAAATGGCACCCAGCTTCTTCCTGCTACTCATACACCTTCACAACACTGACAGGCAGCTTATCTTTTGGTCCCTGAGAGGGCAAAAGCAGTGGGCACAGGTTTCCCAGGAAGCTATCTCTCACGGGTCCTGCCAGTTCCCACAGTCCTAGCATTCCCTGGGCATCAGTCAGTGTCTACAAGGAAGGACTTTCAGATTGTAAAGCATGTGAAAATACAAACAGGCCAACATTTGGACTCTCTAGGGACCCTGCCCTCCAGAACAGACTCCAAGTTGACATTCTCACAGGCTACTTGCAGGAGTTCCAGTAGGGCGGGCCCAGTCATCAGGCTCCTGAACAGACCCCTCCATCACCCAGGGCTGGAGTACATCTGCTCTCCCTCCCGTGCTCTTACTCTGAGGAGATTAAATCAATAGATGTGGCTACTGAGATAGCGAAGGACTGTGATGTGGACGATAGATAACTGCTGGACAGAAGACATTCAGTATTTTAAAGTGATAAAACAGCTGCTTGTAATGTTTAAGGAGGTTTCTTCTTCCTAAAATTTTTTTTTATTTCAATTATGGGAAATCTCTGGCATAATCATATCTCTTTTGTTTTTTATTATGACTTGAATTATTTTTTTTTTCTGTTTAACAAAGAAATTAGATTAGGTTCAGAAATGACTCGTTAAAAAATAAACATGGATACTAAGGACATGTTTATATTGCCGGGACTTGTTTCCCATTGGTTCTGAAATGCACAAAGTAGAAACACTTGCAGTGACTTAGAATGTTCTTCTGAGATATCTTTCAGTGATGGTACCTGGTCTGCCTGAGCTTTAAGTTCAGGGAATGGGGCTGTAAATTGACTTTATTTGGGTTCCTTTCAATGCTTTACTGTGTACTAATATACTTGGGGTTTTTTTTAGCATTTTATATGTATCTGTTTCTATGTAAAATAACTTCATACACACACGTAAAACTAAAAATAAATGTGAAGGGCAGAACTCAAGTGATTTGAAAGCTGGATTACTTCAGGAAGTAGGTAATTAGGATTGATTGGGTTTATAGTTGGCTCTAAATGCTAAACGTCCTGGAGTTTTCCCACTGGAAGCCTAAATGGCATGTCTAAAATTCCAGACGCGGGGCAGGATTCCACACTGGAAATTAGGGGTGGGAGATGTTCTTAGAGGTATGTGTCTTCTTGTTTCTTTTCAATGAGTTAACCTTAGGTAAATCCACAGAATTCAGCCGTTAAGAGTCCTACACAACTGGAAATGTCTGTATCCATTTCTGTTATAGGACTGTAATATGTTTGGAGTAATATTTAAGGTACACGAGCAAGTAGATGTGTATTCTTAACCAAGCCCCTTCAGGTTGGCAGTGGGAGTAAAATATATTTCATCATATTCTATTGGGAACCCAGGATAGTTTAGATGTCACTAGTTTTAAAGGAAAAAAGAAAAAGAAGCAAACTAAAGTGAAGTAACAAAGTGGTTACTGAATTGTGTGGCTCCTGGTCAGTGTGTAAGATATAATCCCGATACCACGTCCACCCTCAGGTCTTTGACCCCCAGGCCCCCTGTGTATGCGTTAGCCTCCATTGTTTTTCTAAGAGCTAGAGTGTGATGATGAGCTAGTGAGCTCTGCCTGTGTAACTGTATGCTTGCTTTCGTCTCTGTAGCAGACATAGAGTGCCTGCGTGATTGGCAGACACTTCCCACAGAAGTGCAATAAAGAGGGTGTTAGTTATTTGTCTGTTTGCCTTGATAAAATACCATGACCAAAAACAATTCTTTGGGCTTATGGTTCTAGAGGGAGCATCCATAATGTCAAAGAAAGCCTTGGCAGCAGGTTACTCTAGCAGGCTACGAAAGCACGTTCAACCACAAGCATGTAGGGTAAAGAACACACTGTAAGTGGAGTGAGGCCCAAGCCCAGTGACATACTTTCTTTAGCAAGGGCACACCTTTGTAACCCACCTAAGTAGCACCACTAACCAGGGGACCAAGTATTCAAATGTGTAAGCCAAAGGGGACATTTCCCATTCGAACCATCACACTAACACCTTCAGAGAATAGATTTTTTTTCTTGGATGTAGAAATGTCATAATTTTGAGGATTTTCAAGATAAGAAATTTGACCTTATACTAATGAAATCAAGTTCAGATTCAAATATTGACAGTTAAATAATTTGGAAATTGTAACTCAAGGCCAGGTAAGGTTTTAGAAAGTGTTTTGGTTTTTATTTTCTCCAATAATGGCACTAACATTCTCTAAAATATGCTTTCTTGTGGAAATGTATATATTGTATGAGCAACTAATTCTCTCATGCACCCTTAACATTGACCTGACATTGTGTCTCTGTCAGATTCCACTCATGAAATGCTGTCTGCAGTCACTAGTGATCTTCTGTTCACTCGTTCACCATGTGTTTTGAAATTTAAAGCTACCAGTTATCTTTGTGGATTTATCTTTCTTATGTATAATTCTCTCTCTCTCTCTCTCTCTCTCTCTCTCTCTCTCTCTCTCTGTCTCTCTCTCTCTCTCTCTCTGTGTGTGTGTGTGTGTGCGTGTGCGTGCGTGTGCGTGCGTGCGTGCGTGTTACACATAGGAGTTGTAAGAGTTGTAATAGTCTATGTATGCATGTGTGAACATAAGTATACGTAAAGGACAAACAAAGGGGCCGATGGCTGTAACATTACTGTTACCAGGCTGAGTGCTGAGTGTCTGGGCTTGGGTTTTGCTGTCTTCATTTAAAAAGCACTGGGTTTTAGCTTTGGTAGGCATTGAGTAACTTTTAGGTCACCTCAAAGCCTTTTGCCTATCAAGATCTAGAGGTACATTTTTTTAACTTTTTATTGTTTCTTTGTTACTTTCGCATCATGCACCCCAGTCCCACTTGTATCTGCCTTCTACCCTTGCAACCTCCCTTCCTCCACAAAAATAATTAAAACCACACAAACAAAGCAAAATAAAACAGAAAACATCTTGTTGTGGAAGCTGTAGTATGTCACAGTGTGTCTCATAACATACCCTCTGTCTCCACATCTTCACTGGTGAATGTTCATTGCAGTGAGTCATTGGTCTGGTTTTCGATCTCTGGTTTCTGTGACACCATCAATATTGAATCTTCACAGGGCCTGGTTATCCTTTTGTTGCCCTGTGTCATGGAGATCCTTCAGTTTTGAGTCAGCAGGACTGACCCTTAGCAGTTCACAGATAATGCAGATTTTTGGGGTGGGCCAAATCAAAGCCCTGGATCTGGCCCTGGGTGGTGGCTGAGCTGATCAGCCCACTGGCTCTCCCTTATCTGCACCATCAGGGCAAGCTCTTGAGCACTGCTCTGGCTAGGCTACCCAGTGCCACCATCAGCAGGAGGCAGGGCCAGCTCTCTACACTCTCACCCTCTGACTGGCTCACACCCCACACTCCCACCCCCCACTCCCCACCCCCCACCGAAAGGGGCAGCTCTCCTGTTCTCAGGCTCTCTCCACCCTGTGGCAGCTCCTGGACTGTGCTGGGGACAGTGCTTTAAGTGCACTCACGTTCATCTACTGTGGCATCTCTGCTGTTGCCCTGCCATTTGCCCTAGGGAGAGCTTTCCACTCAGGTTGCTTATAGCATGTATGCTATGGGGTACTTCAGCTGGTCATTACTTACCTGGTCTTGTGAGGTTTTAGTCCATCGCATAGAGCACTTCCCTCAGCAGAGACATCAGGGCACTGTCTCAGGCAGATTTCTGGACTCTGTCAGCACAAGTCTTCCTTTTTAGAAACTTAACCTGCCATGTCTGAGTTGGCTCACCCTCCTGAGCTCTGGGTCCTGACGCACATTCCATTTCCTAGTGTGTGTGAGCAAATCCCTCATGTGTGTTGGGTTTCCTAGTTTCTCATGACAGGAAGTAAAGCCCAGTGCTTGTGACTCCATCATGGCCAAATCTGAGGGGTCTGGAACTGGCTTGTGTGTCTTCTGGGGTATGTGGGGATAAGCCTCTGATCCGACTACAGCAGCACTGTCATCTCAGTGCTAGTTTTTGGTTCTTTGGGGCAATGAGTAAAGGAACAGTAAGGAGAACGGCTTTCCACATCTCAGCTGGCAAGAGCAGCCTGCAAGATTGCAGGACACTCCTCAGCCTTCTGCACCTCCTGGAGCCAGTGGCAGAGTTTCCCTCCATTCATAAATGTCAGAGAGGACAGATTTCTCAGACTGGCAGAGTCTGTTCCTCATTAATAAAGAACTAATTATATACTGTTTTCCCCTTAAAGAAATACTGAAATACATACATACATACATACATACATACATACATACAT
>NW_021604753.1:1328864-1337398 GCF_004785775.1 Grammomys surdaster | reverse complement strand
CCAGCTGAGTATCAGTCACATTGTCATACCAGGACGAGCAGACATTCCTTGCAACTTCTGCAAAAAGGGGTGAGGAATCTGTGTGAAGGTATGCTCAGTTTAAAGAAACATGCCCCATTTTTAGCAGTCTGTTTCCATGGCAACAGAAGCAGCAGCCAAACAGAGAGTTCTCAAAGCTCCTGTAAATTTCCAGGGCTGAGTAGTGAAAACATTGTCTTCCTACCCCGGTACTGCAGATGAGTGCAGGGAACCAGCAGCACCTGGAGTGCATTTCAGCTTGGTTGCAGTGGGTGTCTCCCTCAGCCTGTGTGCCTATAAGGATGCAGCAGAGGGCATCCACTGCCACACCGAAGAGGAAGGCATTCCTTCCCTCTCCACCCATGGCCAGCTTTATTTGGAAACTAACCTGCACACCCTTTTAGTTAATCTAGTGTTGCTGCTCCTGTTTTAGTCAGAAAATAGTCATAAAAATTCTGGTGCAGATGTTGTTTGTTCCTGCTCATGGCTGAGCCATGAGTCTATGGGCGCCCTGTACAGTTGCCTTTGTTCCAGACAGGAAGTGGAGATGGAAGTATGTTCAGGCAGTACAAACAGCACAGCTTTCAGGACACACTGCTGCTCTTTTGTTCGGTTTTGTTTTGGTTGGTTGGTTGGTATGGTTTGCTTTGTTTTGAGGCTTGGTTTTTTAGTTTGTTTGTTTTTTGAGGGTTTTTTTTTTTTGCATTTTCTTGTTTTCAACTTCTGCCTTACTTTTAAAATAATAACTGAAGAAATCTTTTACTATGAGCAAAACTAGACCCTGAAAATACAGCTAAAGCCATGTGACTGTTGATGGCCCCTTTAGCATCTGAGGATTTGTAGGTTCACATGGATTTCACATTCAGTGTGAGGAGGAATCAGAAGGAACTGGATCTACAGTGTATCTGTGGGCCTCATACCCTTGCTCATAGCCTGTCCTTTTTAGTCTCCTTTATTGTTCACAGCAACATAATTACATTCTACCAATATCAATTTAAAAGTAAACACCAAGGCTGATAAGATAGACGGCCTCTGCGTAATGGACCCACAAGATGGGGATACTTCATTTCCACTGGTGCTCTAACTGTGCCCCACACAGTAAATTAATAAAATGCAAAAAATGATTAATTTAAAAAAAAAAGACTCCAAGATTCACACAATAAGATGTAACAGTTTGCCCCAACATAATTACTGACCCATAGAAAATCTTTCTGATAATTTGTTCTTAATTGTGGCATCGAACTCTTTTCTTAGGAAACTGAAGCTAATTGTATATTCTAACTACCCATGTGAACTGAAAAATTTGCAGGTTTTAAGTAAGCATTGTAGAAAATGCTAGAAACACAAAGAAAAGGTATACTTCTGGGGAAATGAACAGAAGTCTATGTGGCAGGAAACAGAAAATGTAACTATTTTGATTACAGATCACTCCATTAATGGAATT
Source organism: Grammomys surdaster (assembly GCF_004785775.1). NCBI lineage: Eukaryota > Metazoa > Chordata > Mammalia > Rodentia > Muridae > Grammomys > Grammomys surdaster. Next base: position 1,335,936 of record NW_021604753.1, on the reverse strand, counting down.
GTGTTGGTGGGGAGGGGACAGTCCAGGAGGAGGTAGGAAATTGGAGATTTGAATCCTGAGAAATTAGATTTTTTTTAGCATATTTTATGTTATTCTCTTTTTTTTAAAAAAAAAAAACTGTGTTAAGGTGAAATTCACTTAACATTAAATTGACCATTTTAAAGGAAGCAGTTCAGTAGTATCATATACACTTACCATGTTACAAAATGATTACCACAGTGTAGGCTCAAAGAAATATCATCACTTCTAAAGAGCATCATCACGCCATCTGCAGCTGCTCCTGTGTCCTCCCCATGGCTCCTGGCAGCCACCAGTACCACCTCTAGATAGCCTGCTCTGGATATTTCTTATAAGTGAAATAATATGTCACACTTTGTGTCTGGCTTCTTTCATATAATATGTTTTCCAGGTTCATCTGCATTTAGAGATGGGAGAGGAAAGCAGGGAGATGAAGAAAGTGAGTGCAGGTACCTGCAGAGTCCAGAAAAGAGTGTCAGAGCCCCAGGAGCTGGAATTACAGGTTACCGTGAACATGGATGCTAGGAACTAAACTGGGGTCTTCTGCAAGAGCAGCAAGTGCTCATAACTGCTGAGTTCTCTCTCCCTCACCCACACTTGATCTGTATCAATACATAATTCCTTTCTGTAGCTGAATAGTACTCCGTATTCAGTATAGACTTTCCAGACACCCGTAACACTTAAGCTATTGCTGTGAACATGTGTGCACACATTGGTGTCTGCATACCTGAGCCCTTTGCATTTCACTTAAGAATAGAATTGCAAGGATTTTATTTTTAAACAAAGGTGCCATGTACAGAACTTTTGAAAGACCCCAAGTATTCTGATTTTGTGTCCTGCAGTCTTTTTTGCTGATAAAAATGGCATAGTTCAGGGTCAGTGAGTGACTTGCTAACTGTAGCTGCTGCCTTATTATCTGGAGTAATACATGGCAATGTTTCAAGTTTGCCAGTTGTGCTGTTAGATATTCCATGCCTCTATCACTGAACTCCCAGTTAGTTATCATCCCCACTTTCAATAAACACTGCACCTTTCTTGCTACTTCTCCAAGAAAATATAAGCTGTCACTTCAGAACTCCCTGGCTGTGTCAGACCAAAGCTCTGAGCCCGGTGCAGAGAGTGTATCCCCTCACAGAGCTCTGAGCCCCCTGCAGAAAGCGTATCCCTCACAGAGTTCTCCTTGGGTGTCAGCCCAGCTCACAGCCTCCAGGACAACTCCTGCCTGCTTATGGCTTCTCTTCCTGAGCCTAACTTCCACAGAGCAGCTCCTGTGTGTGTGAAGACAGCAGTGCTCTGGTTCCACTTTGTCCTTCCTCTGACAGCCATACTGTCTTCTTTCTGACCCTTATCCCCAAGTGCACATTTAGTTGTTGGTTTTCTTGACAGCTGAGCCCTGAACTCCTTTGCTTTCTGTTTATATCTCTGCCTCAGCAAATGCCTGTGGCTTCAAATGATACCTTGTTCCCAGTATCTGAGACCCAGACCCACAAGGCCAATTATCATCTGACATTTCTGCTTCCATATCAAATACGCACTTCCTAAGGTCCAGCCTGAGCAACTCACATCTCTGTAATTGGTCTACCAAATACTCAGGCTTAAAACTCACACCTGACATCATCTCAAAACAACTTTTAAGGTGTTGAGGAAAGTTAGTTCTGTTGAAGTTCCTTTGCTGGAACGTTGAGATGTTATCCCAAATCCCCTGAGCTTCTCCAGCACATCACAGCTCAGCCTTGCTGTCCTGGGCCTCTTGCTGTCTTCCTGTCACTCAGTGAATGTATAAGTTATTTAACATGAGGTCACCAGTGTGGTTAGGTGGATGAAGACCATTATTAAAACATAGTGGTACACATCACGGAACAGGTGGAGACAGGATCTCATAATTCCTGACAGTATATATTGCTACCATCTTTAGATTGTCAGGATGCTAAATCCATTATTAGAAAGTTCATCTACAACTGTGTCAAAGATGCTACCAACTGAATAAGGCTCTTAACTATACCTGCTTTTAGTAACAAGAGGCCTTGTAGTACAAGTACTCAGTTTTTAAGAAGAAGAAGAGCTAGATTTCACTTTTTAAAGCCAACTCACAAGCTACATGACTAATACAGCCCTGTCCTGTGTGTTTCTTTGCAGACTTTGTATGTCCTATTAACAGGATGTTCAGAGGACATTTTCTGACTCTATGGGGCTCTCACAGTGGGGACAGGGGACAGGAAGTCTGAGTAAAATGGAATGGATTTCACATTCTTCTTACTAGCCATTATGCACATTTTCATTTTCATTTCAACAAATAAGTAGGAAACTGTTATATAAAAATGTGATACTTGCATCAAGGTACTAGCATCATAAACAGGGATCTTTTTCTGAAGCCTGGGCTCAGAAGAAAGCCCCTGAAGTAACTTCTTCCCCTATGACTGCAAAGTACATCTTCCCAGCAAAGGAATCTGGAAAGATGCTTGGTTAACATCCTGTACTGTGCACCAGAGGACTTGAAGTCAGTTCCTAGCACACATGTTCAGCTCATGGCTGCCTGTAAATCTAGGTCCAGAGATCCAACAGTTGTGGCCTCCATGGCACCTGTACTCATGTATACCTACCCACACAGAGACACATAATTTGGTATTAAAAACATAAAATCAATGAAGAAATCTCTAAAGAAGGCTTTTTTCTAGCTGTACACTTTCATGATTGTAATAGTGGAAGTAAAAATATTAATAGTCATCACCATTTTAAATATTTGTTTTGAAGGACAGTAGACTAATTCAATATTCTACCTCTTCAATATTCAATTTTTCATGCTATGATTTCCCTGTAGCAAATCCCATTTGGCCACTGAACTGCATGACAGATATTACACATAAGCCAACTTGACCCTCCATGCCCAACCCCAGAAGACAGCGTTTCTGTGGGCTGTCTTGCTTTGTAGAATCAGACCCCTCACTTCATCCTGCTCAAACAATAGATGATACATTTTTGCCAGTGTCCAACCACTTCACTCTCTTTAATTACTGCAACATCTGTTTGGAAAAGAGCTGAAACCAAGATCTGCTTACTGTCCTGCAGTTTTGTCTGTCAGTAGATGATCAGTTCTGAGGCATGATCTCATATCTGTCTGCCTTTAGCCCAGCTCACGCAGCCTGTATGAGACTGCTTGGCTTTGGGTTTTGGTTTTCAGGGTCTCTTCACCCCTCATGAATCTGCAGTTTGCCTCACCCTTGTCCTGTAGTTAAATAGCATATTTCAGCTCCTGTCTCTGCCTTACAGCCAGCTGCAGGTTCCCTGTCCTCTTACACCCAGCACTGCAGTGTGATTAGTCAGCATCTCCAGGCCCCTGACTACACTCCATCCTGTTTCCCAGACAGTGTCCTTTCCACTTGTTTTGTAGCAAACGGTGCTCAGTGTCCTCACATTAAGCCAGAGCTGTGCTTCATGTTAGCTTGCTCACTTCATGCTAACTTCATTGTGATTAATATACTTTTAAAGTGAAATGTTCAATACTGCTCATTTTAATTTGAAAAGTTGAAATTTTATATAAGTATTGTTTACGTTATTATATGTAAGATCTTCTATGTTAGATGTTAATCTTAGTTTTATTATCTTCAACTATTTAGGAAAAAGCAAGGAAAAGTAACTAAGACACTTTTAATATCAAAATATTTGCATGTTCACCAGACACAAGGTTAATCATTAGATGACCTACCCTTTTTCATAGTAACAATTAAGATAAAAAATTTTTTGACAAAAATAGAGCAAGTTCAAAACACTTCTGTTGACACAATTTGGGTTTTGTGTTAAAACAAGTTTTAAGTTAAAATTTCAAAATCTTTGTCCATGTAGAAATTAATAAGAAAGATCATGAATGCTAGCCCTGAGCACACATGAGACATGGCACCTCGGAGCCAATAAGTAAGTCACCATGATGGAGGGAACAGAAAGTTGTTCATAGTCTCACTTACCTGCTGCAACTTCAAAACATGATGCTGTGCACACAGACTAATACTGTTGCCCTGCAGTTATGCTGGGTGCAGACGCCATCAAGGCACCCTCCTGTCTAGAAATTTAAATTTAGGAAATGAGAAATAAAGTTTATGCACGAAAACCCACCAGAATATCATTATGAAAACATTGGAAACAAGTAATATGGTGGTGAACTGAGACCTGTGTGGCACCATTAACAGATACAACCTGCAGCTGAGACTACGCTACAGTCTCATCGTTGTGTAGACTGTGACAAGACAACAGAGTACAAAGCGCAGAACCAGAGGCTGTGCCACTGTGCAGTCAAAGCGCAGAACCAGAGGCTGTGCCACTGTGCAGTCAAAGCGCAGAACCAGAGGCTGAGCCACTGTGCAGTCAAAGCGCAGAACCAGAGGCTGAGCCACTGTGCAGCCATTGTTTTCCCCCTTGGTTCTCTTTTTTCGTATTTTCTTGTTTAATGTGACTCAGGGCTCAGACTATGTAGAGAAAGATATGAGCCACGCATGAGCAGATGGGCTGTACCCTCGTCTGCTACTATCCGCAGGGCCTCTGCACAGACCTTGATGGTTAATACATTTGGACGTGCACAGTATTTGGGGTTCATACACTGGGACTGAGGCTTTCACAGAAGATATAGTGCTTCTGGTATACAGTATACTTCTATGTGTCAGCACTTCCCATTTTCTTTAGGAAACAAACAGGTGTAAGCTCTGTTCTGCGTTTAAGGACTTCTCAGGGGACAATGTAATGAATTACTTTAGTTTCTTCTTTCCAAAAATAAAGGCGACCTCTGCAACTATTCAAATGTGAATTCTATTTTACTTTCTTAGCTATGCATTTTGCTTTGTGAAAGATGTAAGCATACAGTTAGTGTGCACTTGAACTGCTTTCCCAGCAGAATTCCACTTCCCATGTGTTGTCCTTTTGCCTTCAGTCATTTGCAGGATGGGCACGGGAGGTACTCAGTGTCGGTCAGCTTAGCTTACTAAGCGCATACAGGCTGGGATGCTATGAGTCCATTAATGCAGTTCAGCGTCTCAGAGAGGACCAGGCTGGTATGCAGTCTAGGAGAACAGCTCGGGGTACAAGACTACAAGGGGCTGAGTAGCATCCAGTGCTCTGAGACTTTCTTCCTCCATGTGGATGGAGCAGCTTTGGTTAATATGGAAACTCTAGAGAAAGGAAGACAACCTTTCCTGACAAGATCCCTCATCCATAGCCACAGAAACCTCTGCTGTCAGAAGGTCACACCACCATCTTCACAGTCCTTGGTCCCTTCCACAATCCCTGAGAAGCACAATAAATACATCCTGCCCTACCCCTGTCTCCCATTGTGCTCAGCTGCCCACGGTCATTTATTCTGTGTTGATGAGTGGAGTAGTAAAAGGAAATTTGTTACTTTCTAAAATGATTAGTCTGTGCTAACAGTACTTTATAACTAGTTCTAAGAATAGCCTTTATGAACAAATGCCATAGTTGTATTTTAAAATTCACTAAACTTTTGCAATGTACTGAGGCACCCCATGTCTACCTGAGTTTATATATTAGATTCTGTCCCATACTGTTCATGTTTTAGTACAAACAGAGGATAGAAGAGCTAGCAACCAACAGACATAATAGGACACATTACTTCCAAGTCTGCCTCTTCTCCAGTCATGTCCTTTCTAATGTCTTTGCTTCAAAATAGCTGTCCCATTATCAACTATTGATACTGTCTAGCAGCCTCATGAAGATGCCTTAGAGGAGCTCTGTGCATATTCTTGATTTGGGAGAAAGTTATACAAGGAATTTTGAGAGCATCAGTTAAATTATTCTGTTCCCTTCAGTCAGAATGATCTAGGTTGTAGGGGAGATTGCTTAATTTATCCATATAGGAAACTGAATGAAAGACACCCATAGCTTTGTGCATAGTTTTTGTTTGAACAATTGGTGGTTGGTGCTTCTGCTATGTGGTATGTATGAGACATGACTATCTGCTCTCTGCTTCTGGTTCCTGGCACCCAGCTCCAAAAATGGTTTCCTAGGTGATTGTGGTTGGATCTGAGCAAGCATCTTCCGTGAGCCTTGATCTTAGTCCTCATATACAGGCTGCTCAGTGTTGCCAGTGATGAGAACATTTGGGGTATGCTACATGACTGGTAGCTGAGGGCCCTAGATGGCTGCTGGGTACCTTTAATTTCAGGAAGGCACAGATGAAGTCAGAGAAAGGACGGAAGCCCAGTGAAGGACCCCCACCTCCACTCCAATGCACCTCTTTCATTGGTCTCTTTCTGGGTTGTGGCTTTCATAATAAAGCAGCAGTCATAAATAAAGTGCCCTCCTACATGTTGTGGGACAGTCAGACAAATACTCAAGTATGAGGAGGATCTTGTAGTATGAGTAGCCTAGGCTAGTGAGTAGTATTTGAAAGCAGGGGAGTCTAGGAAGTCTTACCTTCGTTTGCTCTGAATATATAGGGTCAGAGTTCATTGGAATTGTTGGACACTCAGTTGCTATCCTCAGATGAGAGGACGGGGAGATATAGGGAAAGCCTGTACATTTATAGTCAGGAATGTTAGCATGAGGAACAGCATTCACTCATCCATTCTATGTGGTAACCTCACAGCAGGTGTAGCACACATGTCAACATGAATGTCAGTCTTGAAGGACCCAGGGCTGCATTCCTGCGCTGTGGGCTCTTGAAGCAACCAGTGTCCACTCAAAAGGGCCTCTGAGACACACAGTTGTTGTCATGGTATTGGCTTGCAGAGTAACTGGTGATGTGCTCATCATCCACAGAAGTCATTGTGCAGAAAATGTTCTGTGTTCAAAGCATGACTCACCTGCATATCATATTGTGGAGTTGGGGTTTTCTGTTCAGTTGGTTGGTTAGGTTGGGTTTGGTTTTGGCTTTTTTCCCTGTTTGTTTGTTTGTTCATCTTAAACAGAGAAGGTTTTCTGTGTAGCACTGTTTGTCCTAGAACTCACTCTGTAGACCAAGATGGCCTTGAACTCAGTATCTGCTTGCCTCTGCCTCCCAGAGTTGTTTGCTTGCTTGCTTGCTTGCTTGCTTGCTTGCTTGCTTGCTTGCTTG